>NW_007726224.1:665156-770887 GCF_000696425.1 Galeopterus variegatus | reverse complement strand
TTTTTTTTTTTTAATTTTTTTCCCCCCTTTGATTTTAGTTTTTTTTTTTTTTTTTTTTTTTTTTTTGCTTCTTTTTTTGGGGGGAGATGTTTGCCTCCTAAAAATGTAACATCTGTCAGAGGACTTTAACTGTTCATTTCAAGTAAATGAATAACATATTAGTTTTCAAAGTCTAATTAAGCTAGTAGTTCTCATATTTGGGGAGTCACAGTCTTCTTTATGGATCTGTTGTACACAACAGATTCTTGCTACAGGTAATCGCACACACATGCAATTTTGCATACAATTTTAGAGGATTCTTGTATACTAGATGAAAATTTTATGAAGGCAGGAATCAGAGAGTATAATACTACAATACTAGCCCAAGCCTTGGCATAGAGAAGTGTGCAATAAATATATTTAGACACAGAATGGCAGCATAAAGAAAAGAGTCACCAAAACCTCTAAATCAGCACATTAATTTTACATAGAAGGCACCTTAGGTCCAGAAAGGGGAAGTGACTTAATAAATGTCACACAGATAATAAGCTGCAAAGCTAGTAGAACCCAGTTCTCCTTATTTATGATCCAGTGCTCATTCTCAGAGCTCATGTCATTATCTATTTCCTTATCTGAAATCTGAATGAGTTGAACTAAAGCCTCTAATATCTCTTAGTGATACAAAATCAAAATTATAATTTTTATAAATCAAAAGGCAATTAGAAGTTGTACTTTTTAACGTACTTCGTGTCTAATTTTCTATAAGCTCGAAAGCTATCTAAAATGAAGCAAGAAAAACAAGAACAGGATAGTCAGGAAAGTAAGGCATTAATTCTAGGAGTGTGGCTCAATTTAAAACTAATGCAGTTCAAGGCCTAGGAAATTTCCAACCTTTTTTATCAGATATGTACAGAAAAATTGCATTTGTCTCTGTAAGGCTTAGGATCTCTCCTGAGGCAAGCTGAAATGAAGGTACAGGATTTATTAACATGACACACACAAAAGATGGGGAGTGACAGATTTGGGAATTTTATTTGCTAAATTTCTCATTCTACCACAAAGTTGGTATCGTCAATTGCCGAAGGAGAAAGAGAAAAACATGCAAACAACCATCCCCTGTGTGAATGATTCATTAAATTCAGTGAATAAAATGAACTTCTCTAAATCTAGAAGCAAAACATAATTCTCCTCTCTTAGTTATTTACAAGCGATTATATTGTGTGATTATAATCATTTTATTGCAACTGTGACTTGCAATATAAAACTCATTTTTTTTCTTTTCCGTTCCCAATTAGAAAGTGTAATATCTGTGCATCATCCCAGGTTGCACGTACAGATATGTATAGGTATTTTATACAGAAAGACAAATCATATTAATGGTCTCCATGCCTTTTTTAGAACAAGTTTCCTATTCCGTTTTCTGTGCCACGACGATTCACTCATCTATGATCAGCCAGTGATGTGAGGAGATTTCAAATAACTAATGCCCATTTATCTTCCATAACTTTGTTTCAAATACATCCTCCCTTAAAAATGTGAAATTGGGTTTTCCCCAAATTAGTAGTGAAGAAAGGATAATACGTGGGCCTGCAATATGGGATCTTAAGTATTTTAACTGGTTAAAGGACAATAGTGGGAACTTTAATGACTCATTCATTTATCCTACAGGATAAAATGCAAATTTCTTAGCATCACACGTGTATTAGTGTTCTCCAGAGAAAAAGAACCAATAGTATATAGGAGGGTTATTTCAACAAGTTCATGGAAAAATGGAATTAAAAGATAATGCTAATCTTTCTATGAGCATTTCGAAGACCCCTCATTGTGTGTGTGTGTGTGTGTGTGTGTGTGTGTGTGTGTGTGTATAAAAGAAGAGATTTGCTATGGGGTATTGGCTTGCATGATGATGTGGAGACTGAGACGTCCCACCAGCTGCTCTCTGCAAGCTGGAGACTCAGGAGGCCTGGTGGTGTAGTTTGAAGTCCTCATCCAGAGAACTGATTGTGTATATCCCAGTCTAAGTCTGGAGTCTTGAAAACCAGGAGTTCAGGGGCAAGAAAAGATAAACGTTCCAGCTCGGGCAGTCAGCCAGAGTTAATTCAACCTTCCTCTGATTTTTGCTTTATTGAGTCCCTCAACAGATTGAATGATGCCCACCCACACTGGAGAGGACCGTGTATTTTACTCAGTTTACTGATACAAATGCTAATCTCTTCCAGAAACACTCTCACTCATACAACCACAAATAATGTTTAACCAGCTATCTGGGCATCCCTTGGCCCAGTCCAGTTGACACATAAAATTAACCATCACAACCCACATTATAGTGATCATAATACCCTTTAGGATCCAACTTCATGTTACATATTTCATATTAACTGTCCCCAACATCACCAGCCCCTTTCTCCAGTCACTGACTCTCTGTTTCAGCTATATTTAAAAACAATTTTTTGTTCTGAACATACAGTTATAAGTCTTTACACTTCTGCAATGCTAGACTATTTCCTTTCATATCTTCATTTGTTCACCTTAAATATCCAAAGGAAAGATTTTCTCCTCTGTGATGCCTACTTTTCTGCTTACAAACAGTGCTGATAACTGCTTCGTTTGTACCTCTCTGTTATTCAGTGGATTATCCATTACTGCATCTATAGGATTCTTCATGTTCACATCAGTCTATTTCCCCTTCTCCTACACACACTGTCAGATGCTGCCCTCACTAAGGTCAAGGTTCCTATCCTGTTGGTCTCTGGTGCCCCATTGCATAACACATTTTCTGGAGCAGAGTAAACTTCCGATAAATAATTGGTTTTCTAATCAGTCTCCTGTTTAACTTGAAGGCCAAAGCAGAAGATATATATGAACCATCCTAGTTTCAGAGTAGAAATCTGTAAAATTTAGGACTGAAAAACATTAAGATAGAATGATTCTGGGTACTAAGACGGAGAAGGTTGTGGGGGAAGATATAGCATTGCCAGGCACCAAAGGGATAATTAGAGGGAAAACTAGATAGATAGATAGAAAAGAGGAGCAAAATCAAAACAGAGAAGATACAATGGTGGGATTGAGACAGCTTCCCAAATAACCTGTGCTCAAGGAGACAACAGAGAGTCAGCGCCAGGGAGACAGCAATGACCCAGAGAAGACAGCAGGTGCGAAGCCCCATCAGAGCTTCTAAAAAACTACTCTTTAAAATCAGGGCAATTGGGCTGCAGTTTAAGTTCCTGACAATGCCTCAAACCCCACCAGTTACAAAGGTAGAAAGAAACGAAGAGACACAGAGGAAGAAGGAGTGTGGGAAAGAAGTCGTGACAAAAGCAGACAAAGGAAAGAAGGAAAAGAAGAAAGAACAAGGAAAGTGAGAGGGAGGAAATTAAGGAAGAAAGAAAAAATGAGAGGGAGAGAAGAAAACCTGGTCGATCCATCAAGCTAACTTTGATGGTGTTTTTTGCACCTGAACAGGTTTTATTTCTTATGTAATTGTTAATATTCACATATTTCAATATTTAAAAAAAGCCATATGGAGGCAATCAGTACTAGCAAGTTTCTTATATATTGTTATTTTTTTCTGAGATATTTTACGAATATAAAAAGCATGTCCATATTTCCTTTGCCCATATTTTTATATAAATGGTTGTATATTATACATACAAACTATACACACTATTCTTCATTGCACTCTTCACTTAAAATACAACTTCAAATTTGTGATCACTGCATAAACAGCCTCCTTAATCTTACTTAACTTTTTAAATTAAATTAAATTTTTATCGAAACATAATTGATTATACATATTTGTCGGGTACAGAGTTGAATACCAATACCTGTGTATAATACGTGATGATTAAGTCAGAATAATTAGTATACTCATCTTTACAAAAGTAATCATTCTTTGAGACCCTTAACCAATTTCTAACTACTCTCCCCCTCCCCCTTCCTCACTTCTAATAACCACAGTTCTGTTCTCTCCATTCAAAAGTTCAATGCATTATTGTGACTTTCTTTCTTTCTTTTTTTCTTTCTTTTTCTTTCTTTCTTTCTTTCTTTCTTTCTTTCTTTCTTTCTTTCTTTCTTTCTTTCTTTCTTTCTTTCTTTCTTTCTTTCTTTCTTTCTTTCTTATTTGTACTCAAAGGAATGGAAATCCCATGTCAAAGGGACACCTGCACTTCCATGTTCATTGCAGCTCTATTTACAATAGTCAAACTACAGAACCAACCTAAATGTCTATCAATGGGCAACTGGATAAAGAAAATGTGGTATATATTCACAATTAAATACTACTCACACATGAAAAAGAATGAAATTCTGCCATTCACAGCAACATGGATGAACTTGGAGAAAATTATGTTGAGTGAAATAAGACAGGCACAGAAAGAGAAATCCCACATCCTCACTCATAAATGGGAGCTAAAAAATAAATGAGTAATTAAGCTTCCTTAATTTTGATGTCTACCTGAATCTCATTAAATTGTTTTATACAATTTTTTTTAAGTCAGTATCTCACTAATGGACACTTAGGTTGTTTTCAATCTGCTGAAATGTAATTGTGTGTATGCATGTGTATTTTATTTATAGGGAAATCCTATTATGATAATCGAAAGGTGGGGCCTTGAAGAGGTGATTAGATTGTAATACCACACTGTAATGAATGGATTTTAAATGGTGATTGTGGGCATGTCTTGGAGGGCTCCAAAAGGAGAGTGAATGAGAAGGTTAGTCTCTCATTCACTCATTACAAAGTGCTCTACCATTTTGCAATGTGATATCCTGCTGTCACTGTTGCCACCACCAAGACTCTCACCAGATGTGTTCCCCAAACTTGGGACATCCCAACCTCAGAAACTGTAAGCAATAATTTTTTTTTCTTTATAAAATACCACATTCCATGTATTTCGTTACAAGCAACAAAAACCAGACTAATATACTATAATTATACCCATGATCATCAGCACGCAACCCCGAAACTAAATCATTATATGTGTAAGTTAACTGATGCACTTGGGATTTCATGAGGTTTCCTTTGCCACATTTTCAGGAACTCGCATTCTCTATCCTAAGAGAAAATACCAGGTTGATCTTACCACCTGCATCACATTTGCATGCTGCAGAACTGTGACAGAATTCATAGTCTGTCTGTCTCACCTGTGATGTCTCACCCACCACGCTAATATTTGTTACCATCAGTAGTCACCCTCACTCATGCTCTTGATAACGTCCCTGGAGTTTCCACCTTTGAGGGAAGAGACTAGAATACAAGAACAGTGGATATCAGATTTGTCTGCTGCCATGGTGGTGAGAGAATTACCCCCATCCTAATGACAATGACCAAAGATATTTCCTCCTTCCCAACACATATCTGATGAGATAGGGGCTCCTTTGCAGACACTTCAGTGGGGTTTCTGTGGAGAGAGTGACAGAGGATGCATTAACACTGGATGGCAAGGTCCATGGGGGAGGACACCCCATATCCACTGATAACTTTGGCAAATGGCTTGCAATCTTTCACCTTTATTCATATTCTGCCAGAAAACTAAAATACAGAAAAATATCTACATGAATGTCTGTTCATACATCTTTGAGTTGCCTTGCCTTTAATCCCACCTTGAATATCACTCCCCAACACCATCCTGCAACATGTTGTACTTGGAAACTGCTCTGCCTCTGAACTTGCTAATGCAGACCCTGCACTTCCCGTCCATAATCCACTAGTCTCACAGTGTGCCCACTAATCTACATTTAATGTTTTACCTCATCATAATATCTAGTTGCTTTAAACCCACAGGAACTATTCCAACTATTCCCTCTACTATCTTCTCTCTCCATCTCTTAATATCCATGTCTGCACTAAACTTCATATCCTTTCGAAAAATTCTGAAAAATGAATAAATTTCAATTCTTCACCTTTGTGTGATCTATTGAGTCCCCTAACCAGACGAGTTGTGTCACTGTAAATTGCTTGACCCTAATCTCAGTTAGAATTTAAACCATGCCTTAAAATATATTAACATTTATCTCCAGTCATCCTGCTTTTCCTGTTCTTATAGTGTCAAACCCTGCCTCTTCTCTTCTCATTCTTAGTGGATAACACTTTCTCCCAATTTACAAAAAAATTAAAAACCATCAAACTAAAAAATATTTGAAATTTGCATATTAACTCACAAACACCTCTTAATCTGGACCCATTTTTATTCCTCTCTTTCTGTCCATAAGGAGGAAGAGATTCAGTAAGTTTTCGCCTTATTTTCCACCTTGTGTTTCTTCATTGCTCATTTATTGATACCTTAGGTTAAAATTTTGTTCCAGGAATACTCTTAAACCTAATCCAATTTTGTCTCCCTGACGTCCACAACTGTACTGAAATTGCTCCTGCTAAAGTCACCAGAGTAATTTACTGCACTAAATCCAGTGCCTATTTCCAGGTCCCATTCTACTTGACCTTTCAGCAGCATTAGCATATCCATCTTTTTACTGGTAACAGAAATACCTGAAATTGGGTAATTCATAAAGAAACACTATTTACCGCTTACCTTTCTGGAAGCTGGGAAGTCCAAAGTCCAGGGAACACATCTGGTGAGGGCCTTCTTTGGTGGGTGGTGACAGCAATGAAGAGTGTCACATGGCAGATGGCTACAGAGAAAGACAAAGTTCCTCACACGCTATTCTTTTAAAGCCCTCAGAAGTATGCCTATGGCTACCAATAAACCATCAACTTATTAATCCATTTACTAGGGCCTGGTTATCACAATTTAATCACCTCTTCAAGGCTCCACCTTTCAATTAGCGTAATAGGATTTCCCACCCTCTTGATACTGTCACAGTGGGGGTTATGTTTCTATCAGATGGACTTTGGGGGACACAATTAGATCCACAGACCATGGTGACCTGTCCCACCTACAAACACTCTGTGCACTGGCTGCTGCTTCTGGCTCTAGTCCTTCAGCATGCTCTGCTCAGTCACTGAATGTTGGAAAGCCCTCATAGACTCCTCTGGTCTCATAGTGCTTACTCAGTAGGCAATTATATTCACTTTGCTGAGGCTCAGTAATAATCTATTTGCCAATAATTTTCAAGTTTATATACCCAACACAGGCTTCTCTTCAGATGTCCAAACCTAATTGTTGACTGGGCATTCTTACTCAAATGTTTTAGAGATGCTTGAAATCCTTCAAAGTCTTCTCATTGGCATGAGTCTATAGTCTGTGTTCTCATTTGCATGACCTGGGCTCCCTGCTGTCCTTCCTCCTCATCTAGTGTCATCCACCCCCGCCCTGTGCAGTCTCTGGCCACACTTTCTCTCTCCAAATGTTGTGCCATGAGCTTTCTTGTGTTTGTTCCATTACTTGGATCTCTCTTCCAATCTCATCAGCTAGCTCTCTGACTTGCTTCTTTTCATTTCTAAAGGAAAAGCTTTCTTTGACTCCCCAGAGGAGATAAGTGTCCCTAATTTATATTCCTACAGCATGCTTTACTTCTGCATTACACACTTACCCTATTTCTAATTGCTTTTCAAACTCTATCTTCTTCACCAAACTATAAACCCCATGAGAGTTATGTTTGCAAGAATCTTATTCACAGCCATATTGGCAGTCCCTTGTGTTGGTGGACACCATTATCCCCACTCTCATGGTACCCTGGGGCAGGGTCTGCATCAGTGACACCCCGGCCTCTCTTTTGCTCACCTACCCTCCACTAAGCTCCCACACTTACTCTTTCTCAGTGCCAATGCAGAAACTTAGCTTATTGATGAGTTTTGGAGAGAGATTCAGGAAATATCACTCTCCTCCTTGGGCACTTGGCAGCATTGTCCAACAGCTTTATCAGGATATTTTAATCTGCACCCTCAATTTCTTTGTTATATTTCTCAACTGATTTCAAGCTCAGGCAGAGAATGGAAACTTTTATTTATCAGGTCCTTCAAAACCTCAACACAGGGCCGGCCACGTGGCTCACTCGGGAGAGTACAGAGCTGGTAGCGCTGAGGCCGCGGGTTCAGATCCTATATAGGGATGGCAGGTGCGCTCACTGGCTGAGCGTGGTGCAGACCACACCATGCTGAGGGTTGTGATCCCCTTATTGGCAAAAAAAAAAAAAAAAAGAAAGAAAGAAAACCTCAACACATACTACTGCTTTGCTCATTTCTTCTGGTCCTAGTACTATATATTTGTTGAATAAATTTATGAAAAGTTTACTAATGTATTAAACTTGAGGTAATGTAATAATGAATCAAAGAAGACTTTAGAATAAAGAATAGGATAGAAACAAGAGTGGTATAGAGGAAGGGGAGAAGGCAGAATAAAGAAAAGATGGACAAAGAAGGGAGATTATTCTAGAATATTTAATGCAGATTATTTCATTATCCTGTAAAACAATCCTGAGTAGAAAATAGGAAAGAAAGGAGCATAATTAAAGTACTGGTTAAAATGAGAAAAAAAAAGTTGGAGAAAAAATCCATTTTTCAGAATACAAGGTCAAGAAGGTGGAGCTCTAGATAAAAATCAGGTGCAAGGGTTTTTCAGAACATGCAGTAAATTTTGCTTATTGATAGGTGAGAAAACAGGTTCCCAAGGTCACAAAGCAAGTTGAAAGTAAATTTGAAACCAGAGCCAGTTTTCTTGACTCTGAGCTCAAAACACTTTCAGCTCCACATGCTGCCTCCTTTAAAATGTCTCCTCTATAGACAGTTCAAAGAGAAAGAGATTGGGCATATCAAATGAATGATGGAAAATGTAGCATGGGATGAGATAAGTAATTTTAAAAAATGAAAGGACTAATTTCTAATTCATAGATGTTTCATTTTATTCAACATTAAGTACCTATGATTTAGTGGTGGTTTGGCACACAGAACAGAAGAGCAAAAAATAATGAAAATATGATGCCAGCAATACCATCCATCCATCTGAAATAGAGAATCCTGGCAGGTCTGCATCCAAGATCAAAAGTCTTAGTTTGGAACAGCCCAGCATGCCCAACCAAATACCACTATCTCCTAGTTCTTTCATCTAAATTAGAAAAAGAAATGTTATCTGTCTATAAAATGCACCCTATCGTCATCTGTTTTCCAAAGAAAAAATAAAGCAGCCAAAAGTTAAAGGGACAAGTGTGTCATTTTGGAGAAATGTTGTTTCTCATTTTCATTTTTCAAAAGAAATAGTGAATTAGGAGGTAAGTGATAATGATTTTTATTTGAAAGTCAAAACTGCTTCGTCATTCACATTCTTTAGTGGTTTTATTTGTTGAGATAAAAGGAAATATAAAGCTATTAACAATAGGGAAGACTTTTTCTGGTTTAATTCAATTGTATTAAGTATGCAGTGTATTAAAAGCTTATAAGGTATCATGCATAGCCTTTGGCCTTTGAGAATATGGTTCTTGTCATCAAGTAGTATATTGAGCTCAGGAAAGGCGAAGAGCTTGCACAGTTGTATGCAATTCTATTTCATACAAAGCTAACATGGAAAAGCATAAGGCATGGTAGAAAACATTTGTTAATGAGAATTTTTTTTTTTTTGAGCTGTTGATATTTGCCAAGTATTGTTCTAAGATTTTCACATAGGTTTCTTGATTTCGTCCTCACCACAAACTTTTTAGGAATGCCTGTTATTAAATCTGTGACCGGGATAAGAATTCTGAGGCAAAGAAAATGTAAG
Organism: Galeopterus variegatus; assembly: GCF_000696425.1. NCBI lineage: Eukaryota > Metazoa > Chordata > Mammalia > Dermoptera > Cynocephalidae > Galeopterus > Galeopterus variegatus. The sequence goes on along the minus strand of NW_007726224.1, from coordinate 761,261 downwards.
TAACTTACCCTGATTTCTACAGCTAGTGAGAAGCACTGGTTATGTTCCAAGAGCTTCATAAACATGACTGTTTACTGAGAAGTCACGCAAAAGAAATCATAAGCTTCATCTTACCAAAAATAAAGCTATAATAATGCATCTTATATGGCTTCTTAGGGGTCATGTAAAGGCATTTCTGCAGCTCATTTATGTACTGTCTCCTAAATCATCCTAAGAAAACAAAAAGTTTCATGATGGAAGTGATATTGAGCTTCACCCGTCAGTTTTGAAAATGCAATTGGTAAAGAATAGAAGGAGGATGTTCCAGGCCAAGAAGAAAGGAAAAGGCAAGACCAAGATAATGAAATGTGGGGCATGGTGGTGAGGAGGGGACGTCCAGACCACTGTAGCTCACCCAGGGTGAGATGAGCTTGACAAAGTAGGCCAGGGAGGTGGCGGGGTGGGTATCAGCATGTGAGCTAAAGAGTTGGGGGGAAATTGCAGATTTTTAAAGGCTCCAATTTGTCCTGGATTGATGACTGGGTGGTTCTAAATTGAATCTAGGCTTCCCATTGTTCAGAACAGACCTATTCTTGGCATAGCTTCAACCCAAGAACCTTTTAGAAGTTCGTTAACAATCTTGAAAGCTTTTTCAATTACCAAAAGGCCCCAGCACTCCGTTTAAATGCAAATATACTTGAAAGTGTAAATTCTGAGATTTAAGAATGAATAGGAGAAAATGCTTGGAAATAAATGTTGTTTGGGAAAAAGAAATGGAAAACTGATGTGCAGTGAGAGACCCAAGAAAGTCCTAAATGCTCCAGTGCTGCAGGTTTCCAGAAATCACTTGAGCCCTCACTACAGTTCTCTAATGCGGATCACAAGTCAGGGAATTCAGAAGTTGACATCAGATGGAAGAGCCATTGAACACTGAAATACAAGAGAACAAAAAGCTCAGAATGAGAGCTCATCTGAGTTTAGGCAGAGTTATGCTTCCAGGTGGTTGTTAGTGTTAGCAATCTGTCAGGTCTGGATTCATGATGAAGGAGTGACTGAGCTGACTTTGGGCTACAGAGAAGCCCTGGTCCCATCCAGATGGCACTCATGTGTACTGGGCGATGATCATAATCTTCTTCTGCTTCTCAGTAATATCTATGTCAGTGATCCCTTCTAGGACTTAAACAGGAAATCAGTTTTATAGAATATTGTCTTGGAGGGAAAGGACATAATGGATGCTTAGCTGTTTGATATTGCCATTTTGAGAAGAGAATACAGAGAAACTAAAAAAGCAAGGCTGAAAGGTACACTTGCCATCACTTATAATGAAGAGATATGCACAGCAGATATGTTTAACCCTTACTCCTCCCTTCATCTCTGAATCAACTTTGATTCAGAGATGATGAAATTTCAAAGAAATTTCATTAAGTGCTATATGGTTCATATGTTCTATACATAATCTAGACATGCTTTCATGTCTTTATACAAATCACATATTTTGTTGAAGTCCTAGATTGTTCATATGTTTCTATAACAATATAATTTTTAACATAAAATGAAAATTTTAAAATAATTTTAGAAAATACAAAAGAGGCAAGAAAATTTTATCTATAAACTCACCACAGAGATTATTATTAATATGTTAGTTCATATTTTTCAAGTCTTATACCACAAATACATTTACTCACACACACACAATTCTAGCCAAAATTGAAATTAGGCCATATACATGTTATGTTTAAAACTATAATGTTTATATGTTTCTATAAAACAGTATAGATTTTTTTACTATTTTTAGTACACTATCTTTAGTACAAAGTAGGGAAAAACAACTCTGTTGGAGCTGGTTAGTATCTAAGAATTTATTCACTTGTCTCTTAAAACCACTATGAGAAAGGACTTTTATGATATGAAGTATGTTGTATCTTCCTAAAATCTTGAAATGATTCTCAGATTATGTTGAGAATTACCTGCATAGTTTGGAACCGAACTTCAAAGATCATATTTTGACTTTATTTGCCCGTTTGGGTTTGGCTGAGTTCATCAGTTTACGAAAAGCAATGGCACCTGTTTTGGGAGATTTTCAATTGAAAAACAAGTTTTTCTTAATAAACAGCCAAGTCTATGTATTAATTATATACACATGAATATGATATTACAACCTTAAATAAAAATCCTGAGACAATGTGTTACAGACCTGAGGAGTTAAAGTGAATTCTTAGAAAACGACTATGAGAGATTCATAACTCCATTTTTGAGGGCATGAACCCTGGTGGTCTGCGATTTGCTTGCCAGATAGTTGATGCCTAACCTAATCCCAGACCTATTATTCTCCCCAGCCCTTACCTATCCCTAAATTTTACACCAACACACCTTATCAGTGGGAACAGGCAGTGGGTTACATCCAGGAACTAGAAGAGGCTCTGGGAGTGGTTGAGAACATTTACCATTTTTAAAAAATTCAAAATTCATTGTTAGGTGTTTTGTATTGAGTCAAAATGTCCCTGCAAATAAGGTGGCTTCATGCAGGCAGTACACATTACACACAATCCTTTTTGTTTTCACTTTTTTAAAAAGTAAAAATGGATACTTTTGTTCTTCTTTTTTTAAAAATTGGTTATGAATATTCATGGGGTACAAAGCTGACCATCACCACTTATGCCCAAAATGTGATGGCCAGATCAATACTGGAAGTATGCTCATTACCACAAATTGCAATTATACCCTGTGTCCCCCACCCAATTAATCTCCAACCTCCCTCCTCCTTCTCCTTTCCCCCACTCCACTCTGTAACCCTAGTTAGCTCTCTCCCTCTGCAAGTCCAACACACCACTGTGGACTTTCTTTCCTTCTTTCTTTCTCTCTTAGCTCCCACTTACTAGTGAGGACACACAGTATTTTTCCCTCTGTGCTTTGCTTATTTCACTCAACATAATTTTCTCCAAGCTCATGCATGTTGTTGTGAATGGCAGAATTTCATTCTTTTTATGGCAGAATAGTATTCCATGGTGTATATATACCACATTTTCCTTATCCAGTCATCCACTGATAGACACTTAGGTTGGTTGCATATCTTGGCTATTTTAAACAGAGGTGTAATGAACATGGGAGTGCAGGTATCCCTTTTACGTGGTGATTTCCATTCGTTTGGGTATATACCCAGAAGAGGAATTATTGGATCATATGGAAGATCTATGTGTGGTTTGGGAAACCTCCATTCTGTTTTCCATAATGGTTGTACTAATTTACCGTCCCACTAACAGTGCAGGAGCATTTGTTATTCTCCGTCTTTTTGATTATAGTCAGTAACTGGGGTGAGGTGATGGTATCTCAATGTGCACACACAATCCTTTATGAAACTAGAATCATGCCATATGTAAAAGATTGATCTCAATTTTTAAGTAATCTTAAGTTTTAAGCATTTCTTCCATTATTAAATATTTTTAAAGCACAATATTGAAGATTAAATATTATGTCTTTGCATGGATATCTCATTGCATATTTAATCAAATCCTCTTGTATTTTTTTATTTTCCATTCTTTCACTGTCATGAATATCCTCACACTCGCAAGTTTAAGTGCAGAGAAGTATAAGACATCATTCCTCCTCTCCAAGAGTCAACAGGCCAGTTTAACAGCATTCAAAGGTTCAAATAACGTTTAGAGATAGTAATGGAAGAGGTGTTACAAAGTAATGTTGCAAGTAGATGGGGCTTGTATCATTAGAAAGACAGAAGTGGTCTTGTTGATTCTGCACCTGGTCTCTCTGGGATTCTCTTTTTCACCTTTCACCACTTACGCACATTTCTCCTCACCTCGCAGGTCTGATCTCCCTGCCTCAGGATTCTCTCCACCATACAATGTCCCTTTCATCAGGACAGGGCAGACCTTGAAACATTCCACTTTTATCAAGCTGTGTTTTGTAACAGCCATTCACTCTTAAACAATCTCCCTTTTCAAAATACTCCCTACATCTCATCATTTCTTATTCCTTGACTATGCTTTATTCCTTTTCACAGAATTTATTGCCACATGACATTATGTCACAGGTGGTTGTTTTTTAACTACTTTATCATGTTTATTTGATACTAGAATCTCAGCTTTCAAGGGGCAGAGAACTACTCCATTTTACTCCTCATTGAACACCCCACACCTAGAGCTGTCCCTAACACTGACTAGGTCATCAAAAAATATTTTAAACAAACAAGCAGATGAATAAATGAATGTAAAAAACCTTGTGCATGCAATAGCCTATTTTTTTAATGTAATAGCACATTTCATTTTACCTCTCCAACACCTCTGTGGAATGAGATGCTGACTCTTAATTCCATGCGTTGTATGCCACCCATTTCAGCCTCTGCTAGGGGCACTTTTTTTGCACACCCACATAATGTCCAGCACTGCAAGAAGTACCAGTGCCTGTCTTCATCAGTGCTCCTCCCACTCATTACTATGGACACAAGATCTTTCTCTGACTTCTCAGCTTCTCCTAACCTTTGGCTGCAATTGTCATAATTTCTCAAACCCACAGGCATCTCCTGGATGAGCTCGTTCTTTCTTGGAATCTCTTATGTACGGTTTAGTGCTGGGCTTATGGGTCACAGTCACCCATACTTTCTTCCATGTATCTCTTACTTTCTCAGTTGTGGTCATCAAGACACCCAACCTTCTCTTTCTGGCTCATTTCCTTCATTCTGGCTTGTGTAGGTGCCTCATTATATTTTCCATCCACTTCGGATGTCCAGTGTCATCAGACCAATGTGGAAATAGCCAACAGTAGCTATACATATGTTTGTTAAGTGATTGAATCATTAATGATAGGTAAATTAATGAATGAATAAACAAATAACTGGATTTTTATGGAAGATAAATCCTTCAATTAATGAAATCCTTTATTACTTTAACCAATTTGGGCTGAATTTTCAGAACTGGAGATATGGGATGGGGGGTCTCAGTGATATGAAACCATTATTTATTTTATCACTTTATCTGCATTGCTGTAAGGACAGTATGCTACAACAGGAACTAATAAATTTTATAACTATCTTTCTCATCCTAAATTAAGTTTTCAATATTTTCCTCTAAAGGTTTTGGTAAAGCATGAAGAAGAATTTAAGAAAGTGTGCGCTTCTGAAAATGATATCTAATATTTATTGAGCATGGACCATGTGACAGGCACTGCATAAACTTATTTAGTTCTCAAAAAACCCTTATGTTATAAGATATGGGTCAGGATAAGCTAGATTTTCCTAAAATGACAAACTAACTCAAAATCTTAAAGGCTTACCATAACAAAGTTTTATTTCTTATTTATGTTATTTGCACATTCAGTGGAGATAGACAAGGGGCCCCAAACCACACAGTCACTCAGAGACCCAAGTTCATAGAGGCTCTACCATATTATATCTACTTCATCTCGGAAATGTGCCTCTACTGTCACCTTGCAGGGGAAAAGAAAACATGAATTTTTCTCAGAATCATTTAACTTTCATAGAATTTGAGTTGGTGCCACCTTTGCCATAGAAGAGGATGGGTTCAGGTTCAACGAAAAGACCAATTTCAAGCCCATCTGCTATACATTCGCAATGATCTTGGCATTCTTACCTTGATGTGGTATGCAGAGAATAATTCAATTAGAATAGATCTTTTGATGGCTATATACCGCACCAATTTTTTTTTTTTTTTTTTTTTGACTGATAAGGGGATTGCAACCCTCAGGAAGGTGTGGTCTGCACCACGCTCAGCTAGTGAGCGCACCGGCCATCCCTATATAGGATCCGAACCTGCGGCCTCAGCGCTATCAGCGCCGCACTCTCCCAAGTGAGCCACGGGGCCGGCCCCCTCACCAAAATTTTATAGTGAACTTTTTATGTAATCTTTTGGAAATTGCTACCATTTTTTAATTTTTTTGGCAATTTCTACATTAAACATACACTGACACTATGGCCTAGGAATATCACTCTTGGAGTATATCCAGGAGAAAGAAAAACTTATGTTCCCCAAAATAGATGTATAAGAATGTTTACAGCAGCTTTATTTATAATAACCAAAAAATAAACAAACAATAAAGAACAATGGAATACTATGCATATTCTTGGCTAGGAAGGCTCCCTATAATTAAGTTATCAATTTCCTTTTACTTTGTGCATAATATTAACATGATTTTAATAAAAAGAGCAACAATTGTGCTTAAATAAACCACTTCCAACTAAACTTTGTATAGACAAATAAATAAGAATGGGGGAAAAAGTACTCTGAAAATTAAAAGTAATGAGGAGAAAATAGCTTCACCAAATATCATAATTTCAAGCTAAAGCCTCTATATTTGATATGGTATGATACTAAAACATAAATATACAGATGGAACAAATTTGAAAATCCAAAAATAAACCCAAATGCATACAGGAATTAGCCTACAAAAATTTGGAATATAATAAAGTTGGAATCTCAAATCGGTGATAAAATCATAAGTCAATCAATAAATTGGGGGTAATAGGTTAGCTGGAAGAAAAAAGTTCTTACATGACACCTTACATCAGAAAATAATTCAAAAAAACTAAAAATTGTTAATTAAAAATGAGAGCATTCTTTAGCAACCTTTGATTTGAAGTGGTTAGGGGAAGTATTTGAAATCTAGGGCAACAAAAAAATATTAAAATTCAAAGGTGTAAAAGCCTTTCTTGTTTTATAGCAAGAAAGTTGTTTTTGAAAGAACTGGAGGAAGAACTGAGCAAGCTGGGGAAAATGTTTACAACTTTTATTCCTGTAATGATATTGCTGGACAGTTTCCAAAGTGATTACACCAATTAACATTCCCACAAGCAATGTACATGAGAGTTCCAGGTGCTCCACATCCCAGTTTTTTAATTGTGCCCATTCTGGTTGGTGTGTAGTAATATCTTATTATGGTTTAATTTGGATTTGGGGGGGGGGGGTTTAAAAAAAACTACGTTTAACCACATTTCATATGCTCATTGATTACCTGCATACTCTTTACTATAAAGTCTCTGCCCAAATCTTACGTGGGTCTTCTGTGGGCAAAGTCTTTCAGCATTTGTTTGCCCGAAAAATGTCTTTATTATACTTTCACATTTCAAACATATTTTCTCTGGTATAGAATTCTAGTTTGGAAGTTCTTTTTTTCCCCATCACTTTAGAGATGCCATTCAATTGTCTTCTGGTTTCCATGGTTTCTCTAGAAAATTCATCTTTAAGTCTTGTATTTGCTACTTTGACAGCAGTGTGTCTTTTTTTCCTTCTGTTTATTTTATCTTTGGTTTTTAGAAGTTTGTCTATAACTTGTCAAGGACCCATTCTCTTTATCATGCTTGCTGAGTTACTTGTTGTGGGTTAATATCTTAATGCATTTTTGTAAATTCTAGGCCATTATCCCTTTAAATATTGTTTCTGATCTACTTTCTCCTCTCTATATCGGACTCCCATCACACACATGGAAAACACCATGGCTATATCCCATGTGCCTCTTGCCCTTTGTTTTATTTTTTCCATTTCTTTCTTCTTTTGTGCTTCAGTTTTGGTACATTCTCTGTTTCCTTGTCTTTGAAATTGTCGATCTTTACACCTTCTCTGTCTTGCCTGTCTCTAAATCATACAATGAGTTCTTAATTCTGGTGCATATATATATTTTTTTCAGTTCTAGATTATCCATTTAAGTTTTATATCATTTTTTTCTGTTGAAATACTTTGTCTTTTTATTGATTTTGTCTACCTTTGCCTCTATTTTCTTTAACATAATAATCCTAATTATTTCTAAATCTTTTCCTACTAAGTGCACAATCTGAATCACATATAGAACATATGTATACTTCTAATTTCTCTTTATTTCTTCATTATCATTCACAATTTTTTTCTACTATGTGCTAGACATAAGGTATCAGAGTGCTGTAAGGGCTCCTGATAATACCAGCATCAGAGAAGGTTCTCTCTTTCTTCTGTTAAGTAGATGGAGTAAGGAGCCGATTACCTTAATCCAAATAGGGGTTGCTTTCAGTCATGGCTGGGTTGCTTTCTATGTAAGATTCAGCCTACCTTAGGTTCAATTTCTCAGATATGACCTTTCTGAGCTCTTGGTAGAGCTTAACAAGCTTCCATCTCTTCATCTTTGAAAGACCATCGGAAATTTAGTTCTGTTCTTCAGAAGACGTTAACCTTCTGCCTCACTCAGTTTCATGAGCTGAGAAGCGTAAGGAGAACAGGTGTCTGTGACAGATGCACCCCCTCTAGCAGGACTTTGTGTCTCTGGCTCCACAGGACTTCAAGAGATATTCTGTCTTTTGGAATCAACTGCAGCCTGCCATAATTTCCAAGATGGGAACAAGTGTCCCAAGGGGACCAATGACCTTAAATTTGGAATTCTTCTGGTTCCCAATCTGTTGCCCAAGTACTATATGATTTCCAGGAGTACCACAGTTTCCTCTTTCCATTAATGGAGTCCCTTCATGGTTCCTCTTTTTCTCAGTAGAACCTCTTTTGCTGGAAGAAGTATGATTCTCAGCCTTCACTCATAATTGGCAAATGACTCAGGAAGAAAATAACCACCATTCATTAGCTTCCTTATGAAGTGCTTTTTATCCTACGGAACTTTATTTCTTCTTGATTTTATCACTTCTAAAACTCACCATTGTCTTAATAATACAATTTTTGCAATTTGTCATTGTATTTTTAACAGTTGCAGTGAGAATATTGGCTGATTGTGAACTATTATATCCTTTCCAGAAGCATAATCCTGAGGCATTCTTTTCATTCCCCAGATTGTCAAGAAAATCCAAAATTTTGACAACTCACTATGTTGGCAAAGCTATGAGAAAAAAGACATACTAATAAATTGCTGGTACAACCCACGTGGAGGGTAATTTGTCTATAGCAGTCATTATTACAAATGGTTTTACTTTGACCCACCAATTATACTTCCAGGAACTTGCCTCATATATTAGCTAAATGACACATCACAAGAGTATTTATTGAAACATCATTTTAATAGCAAAAGATTAGAATTGATGCAAATGTTCATCAATAAGTATTAAATGAAATACTATGCTAAATTAAATAACTAAGGACTTCTTTCTCAAGTTACATGATAAGATAATCAAGAGATATTAAGTGAAAAGATCAATGTGCATATAAGAGTGTAAGGATATTAATGTTTGTGATAATTGGTGATTCTAGGGAATATATATGTTTGTATTTAAGTTTATGACAAATAGCTGGAGATACACAAGAGCCAAGTAAAACTGAATACCTAGTGAGGGAGAATAAAAGCTGAATAGATGGAAATGGAAAATAATAAAATTTTTTACCGTATATTTTAATAGATATATATAAGATATACCATGTGAATTTATAATTTATTCACAAAACTTAATATATGCATCTAAATAGTAATAAAAATAGTGAAATTTATAATACTTTAAACAGAAAGAATAAGTAGGGTCACAAATCACATTTAAAACAATAAAAAGTTATCATGATTCCAAAATTGTGCAGTCTTTTCTGTTTGCTTTTTGTTTTGTTTTTTAACCCAAGACTGAAGAAAATTTGGAAAAAAGGCAGAGACTATACTATGAGCCAAAAAAAAATGAGGATTGAAAATGCACAGATGATATTTGGCTTTTCTTAGCTACATCAGCAATCTTAACTTTTTTAACTTCTCATAATCACAACCGCACTCACTGAAGACAGGAAAATTTTTTCTTACCCAAGGAAATAAACACTTAATAACCTAAGTTTCAGTGAATCCCACCCACACAACCAAATTTTATTCTTCAGCATTGGATTTATAAATAAAATCTCCTAGAAGGTAAACGTATTTCAAGGTAAAATAAAAAATATTCTTTATCAAATTAACAGAGAAGACTTACTGGAAACTTAATAGAAGTTCTAGACATTATTCCAACTCACCTAGAGAAAAAAAAAAAAAGTGTTACACACCAGAGGAGTTTGTGTCTTAGAAGCAAAGCTTGCAAAGACAGTTTCTAGTCTGATATTTCTCAGCAGAAAAGAAAGATGAGTGTCTTCACCATTGTTAAATGAAGAACTTGTAACTATTCGTTCTTAATATTTGACAGCATCTCAGAATCCAATTACATGTCCTTCAGAGTTTTCACATCCTCCATGTATTTTATTTTAGCAAACAGAGCACTGGTTTGAAAGTCAGAACACAGATTCCAATCTCAGCTGTACCATTGAGTTACCTTGGGACCATCCATTTCTCTTCTGTGTGCATCCATTTCTTCATTTGAAAAAAAGTATTAAAGCCAGATGATCTCTGTAATACCTTTAGGCTTCACATACTATAACTCTACATATAGAAAGAAATAAAGTTCCTTGAGAGTGACAGATTCAAGGAAACCCATTCCTTATGTTGAAATGCAGAACGCAGATCACATAAATTATCTGGTTCACACTCTCAGAAATAAGCTGTTTTGGGAGCGTAGCAGAATCACTTTCCCTCTAGATCTAAGGAGCCTCAATTATAGAATAAAGGAAATAGACTGAATAACATCAGTATATTTTAAATGAATATGTGGTTCGTGAGAAGCTCTAGACAAATGATGTTGATTACCTTTGTGTTGGAGAGCTCCTTGGGGTTGGTCATTTTATGATTTTATTCATATACACATGCTCCTCAACTTAAGATGGGTTAACATCCCAATATACCCATCATGAAGTCAAACAATTTTAAGTTGGACTACCATAAATCTGTATTAAATACACACTGTCCTGACCCAAAGCACCCATACATTTAAGGTACTTTTTCTCTGCCTCTTTCTCCTTTCCAATTCAGCCAGTCCTGACCGTTCCAGTGCCTGCCGGGCAAGACAGCAGAAAATTAGAGAAAGAGACATCTCAGCACACATCTAAACATGAGTAATAAATAGGAGTTACAAGTATAATATCCTCCATGGGATCTCCTATCACTAACAGGTAACCTCCCAAAGTTAACACAAACTTGTCTTCTGATTAGTCACAGGATGTCATGTCTCTGAATGCTTCCTTTCTTTTTTAATTTAGCTATCATTTATGGGACACTTAACTATCCACCTATATAAGTATATTATACTAAGCCTTTTATGTTTCCATCCTATTTAATCCTCATGACAATCATAAGACATTAATACTATAAACTTTGTCTTACAGTAAAGAAAACTGAGGTTTAGAGAGACTAAACTGCTAGCTGAGGTCCTACAGGTCATCCCAGGCTACCAGTGGTAGAAGCAAGCTTCAAGTCAGATTAATAAACTCGAAAGACAGGTTTTAAACTACTGCATTGTCTTGCCTCCTTTTGAAAATATTTTTCAAACATGAAATATTTATTATTATCCTCACTTGTTTTATATGTCTCCTCACTGTCTGAGCTTTCACTATCCAAATACTTTCTGCAGCAATTTGCAAGATGCCTTATCAAAAAACTCAACTTTCAAATTGAAAACCCACTCTAGCAAATTTATCACACATTCATGCATTTGTGCTGTTCGCAAGTCTAGGGTAGAGGAGAGAGAGTATGCTGAAGACTTACCTCAGCTCTTTTTCCATCAGGATCACATCAAGAGCTCATTGCTTAAGTATGGCATGCTTTACTAATATCTTCCCCACATTAGTAAGTAAAAATGTTTTTTTTTTTAAGTTCAAAAGCCAATGAATAAAATAAGAAAAATAAATTAATAAATTGATCATTAAAAGACCTAGAAAAGTCTATGCATTAGGAAAAAAAATTGAAAATGGTAAAATGAATCGAGAGAGGAGATAGATGTCATTCCCTCTGAATCATATTCCAATAAGACCCCCACTGTATCCCACCAAGGAGACAGTGGTAATCAATGTCGCCAATGATCCCACATTGCCAAAAAAAAGAGTTAACATTTGATCACTGTTGTGCTCAGCCTTTCACCAGCATTTGACACAGCTGTCTGGCCCCACCTGCCTGAAATACTTTCTTCACATACCTTTCAGTCGAGCATGTTCTTCTGGTTCTCCTATTAAATGACTGCCACTTCTTATCTTTCCAACATTTGAATTCTGGAAGGACCCTGAGCTTAGTCTCTGGATCTTATCTCTTCTCTGTCTGTGTTTACTCCTGAGGTAACCTTATCCAACTTACATATGATTTATAAACAAATACTATTAAATCTCTGTCTTCAATCTACTTCTATGTTATGCTTCATCCCAGCTGTCTATCTCTATAGCTTATATTCCTACCTGAACTCCTAGAAAATGTACAAAGATTAATGTGTAGCATTTGATGATGTTTGTGATGCAAATGCTCCCATCATGACCAATTTCAAGCCATCATAGTGACACTGGTTATCTTTTACCTGTAGTGTTTGGCTGCACACAACTACTGGTTGTATCAACTGTGTCTTGAACTTTCCTTGGGTGTCAAATAGGTTTCTGAAATATAGTTATGTTCAAACATAGTTCTGTTTACCCAATTTCTTAACAAAAAATTTGGGGAAAATGTCTATCACTTTCCTGTTAACTTTCAGTGGTGAAAGGAATTTTCTGAACTTCTAGAAATCTGGAGGTAGAGTTATCCTGGGATATTGGAGACTGCCCAGCTGTCTCTTCTGAATAAAGATGTAAGCTTAAAGACTTAGAGCTTGGTTCTAGAAAGAAGAGGACCCAATATTAGAAAACTTCTCTTGAAAATAAGTTCTAGAAGTGTTTCTAGATTCATGCTGTACGGTTATATATAAAAAGGGAAATATTATGATAAAAATTGAAATTTACACACCTTCTGATACCCATCTTTACAAGAGAATGACAGACAGCCTTGAGTCCCCACTGGGGAATCTGGACCAAAAAGAACCATGCTGAGTTGTGCTATATTTGTTCCTGCCCTGTGTGGCCACATCACTGCTGATAAGATTTTGTATTTTTGGCTAATTTGAATGGACACAATCTATTCCTACTGCTGTGTATTTGCACAAGTGTTTTTGTGTGAGCATGTGTTTATTTCATGTCAATTCACAGTTCATCAGAAAACATGTCCTCCACATGCAAACGGGATTCAAAACTGGGACTAGATCTCTGTTCTCCATATTCTTATCATAAAAAAATTCAAAAATATAGAAAACTGCAGAGGATAATATAACAATGTATCCACTGAGGAGATTTAACACTTGATAACAGTTTTGAGATGTTTATTTTAGATCTCTTTATTAGCATGATTATGCATAGTTGCAACTATTTTTGTGCCCCTCTTTAAACCCATTTCTCTTCCTCTCTCTCTCCAGATGCAACTATTACTGTGATGGCAATATATATTCCCAGGAAGAAGACTTATTCTGAGCATGTCTATTAGTCATGAGTATAACATTCAAGGCATAATGCTACTAAATGATGATGAAAATATGTGTGCTGGTACATCTCTAACCTTCAGAAGTTATTGTTGTATTGTACTTACTGCTAATATCTCTAGTCTGGCTCTAGAATTCATCCCCAAGAACAGTATCTCCAATATAAGATAGATTGCCAGAAATGAAATGTCCTCCCCTCTTTGGGAGGGGTTTTTCAGAATGTCAAAAGTCTGTACTTGGGCATGAAAAATTGCTTTCAATACATTGCCCTCCCTCCTTCCTATTGTCTCATTTATATCCTCACATAAATTAAAAAATATATATTGTATACTTTCAAACTGGTTAAAAACATGCACTGTTCTATGAGTTTTCCTTCTGCTTCAGAGCTCTCTCACATAATCACAGCTATGTCTCAAAACAACTTTGCTCTAAGCATAGTGTTCAATTTGTTTCTGGTGAGGATCTGCCTCCTAAAGGAGTCTCAGCTACCCTCACTAGCACCCTACATAGAACATGTAGGAAATATCACAGCTACAAGATCATATATGCAAAAAGGAGAGAGTTATGACATCTAGACAGTGGGTTAGATGATTCTCAGTGTCACTTCCCCACACAAGCAGTCAACTTACAACTACTAAAAAGCAAAGACTGCTGTTCTGGGACTTCTGGAGCTAGGGGAAGAGGAGACCCATGGAATTTGTGAAGGTATGAGAGGCCATGGAAAGAGGGAATAGGGATAGCTCCAATTGTTCTGAGCCCTGGCCACCTCTGACCCAGCCTAGGGCAGGGAGAAGCTGCACAATGTGGACCAGATTCCAGGAGCCAGAAAAAGCCACAGCAACATCCCTCACATGAACTTCCTTAGAGTCTGCAGGGGAGAAGGGGGCTTCAGAACACACCATGCCTGCCCACAGGCCAGAAAGACACTGGTAGCATTCCCCTAGGCCTGCATAGGAGCAAAGGACCACAGTTGACTGGAGAAAGAAGCCACCCAGAGGTCAGTGAATCATTGTGAAGAATGTGTGCAAGGCCTAAAGGAAGCATTTAGAGTGCAAGGAAAAGGCTGGCCCACTGGGAGAATATTGGGATGCAAATTAGGCAGCTGGTCTCAGTGGAGATTGGTCACAGTGATAGGACTGCAGGGGCATAGTCTGCAGGAGAGACTCAGTCCCAGGCTGGAATTTCCACACAACCCAGTAGTATCTGTTGTGACTTCACAAGATTTGGAGGTGATCAAAAGGCCAGTAATTAAAATCTGATCTGCACAAAAACCTTCCCCAGAGAGTCAGCATCAAAGTAACAATTTATTTCAACCAGAGAGCTCAAGTTCTGGTTACCACAAGAAGTCCTCCCAATTTGGGAATTAAAAACAGGATAGCACACTAGTTCCAGTGCAGGATCTAAATGGTAGTGGTAGCTATTAATCCACCACAGAGTGGGAAAAACACAAAGACCAGAGACAAAGCTCTGATATTAACCACTAAAGGTCTAACACCACCAAAGAATACCTATAAAACCTGTAAGTCTTTTCAAATGCCCAAGCATCAATGTAAAAACAGAAACATTGAGAAAGAACAGAGAAATAAGTCACCACCAAGTGAAACCAGCAAAACACCAGCAATGGGCCCAGAGGAACAGAAGATATATGAAATGTCTGGTAGATAATTCAGAATAACCATCTTAAACATATTTAGGGAGTCACAAGAAAATTGAGACAGAAAATTAAATGATATCTGGAAAACAATTCAGGGCAGAATAAGCAACTTGACAAATTAAAAAAAAAACAAATAAAATTCTAGAAATAAAAATATACATTACCTGAATTAAAAAACTAAGTAGAAAACCCCAATAGCAGACTTAATTAAATAGAGGAAAGAATCAGTGTGCTTGAAGATAGAACATATGAAATTATCCAAAGGAGTAAAAAAGAAAAAAGAATAAGAAAAAATAAAACAAAAATGCAGCCAATATGGGACTCCCTCAAGCAAAATAACCTTTGTGTAACTGGCATACCCAAAAGAGAAGAAAAAAAAAGAGACCTAGAGAGCATATTCAAGGAAATAATTCCTCAAGTATGGAGAAAGAGGGTAGCATCCAGATATAGGAAACTCAGAGGTCACCAATCAAATTCATTCCAAAGAGTAACACCACAAGACACATCATGATCAAATTTTTAAAAACCAAAGACAAAGAGATAATACTAAAAGCAGAAAGAGAAAAGACACACATAACATTTAACAGAATCCCAATATGTCTCTCAGCCGATTTCTCAGCAGAAACCCTACAGGCCAGAAGAGAAGGGGATGACATATTCAAAGTGCTGAAGGAAAGACTGTTGGATAAAAATTCTATATGCAGAAAGACTACCCTTCAAACATGAAGGAGAAATAAAGTCTTTCCCAGACAAACAAAATCTAAGATAATTCACCAACACTAGACCTGCCTTACAAGAAATGTTAAAGGGAATTCTTTAATCAGAAAGAAGACAATACTAAAGAGTAAGAAGAAAACATTTCAAGGTACATAACTCATTAGTAAAGTAGATACGCAAACAACCTCAGAATACTCCAATGTTGTAACGGTGATGAATAAGCCCCTTATATCCTTACTTAGTATAAACACTAAAGAATAAACTTAACAACACAATAACATATACAACCACCATATAAGAGATATGAAATGTTAAGAGATTTAACTTGGAACAACAAAACATCAAAAAGTAGTGGTGGGGGTGGGGGGAATGACACTAAAGCATGGAGTTGTTGCCTTTGGATTTTCTCTTTTTGCTTAGATATGAAAATTAAGTTATTATTAGTCTAACAGTTTTTATAACTATAATATGTTTTATAAGCTTCATGATAATCATAACAAAAAACTTACAAGACATACTAAAAACAAAGAGCAAGAATTCAAAATGTAAAGGTAAAGAAAACCACCAACCACAAAGGAAGACTGTAAGACCAAAAAAAAGGAAAAAAGGATCTATAAAACAACCATAAAAAAATAACAAAATGACAGTAACAAGTCCCAATATATCAAAAATAACCCTAAAAATAAATGAATTAAATGTCCCAATTAAAAGACAGAGTGGCCGAATGGATCATATGCTGCCTGTAAAAATCTCAATTCACCTATAAAGACACATATCTACTGAAAGTGAAGGGATGAAAAAAGATATTTCATGCAATGGAAACAAAAGAAAGCAGGAATAGTTACATCCATATCAGATAAAATAGACTTCAAGCTGAGGAAAGTAAAAAAATAGTAAGATCATTATATAATGATAAAAGTGTCACTTCAAGAAGAGGATGTAACAATTCTAAATATATACACACCCAATATCGGAGCACCCAGTTATATAAAGCAATTACTATTAGATCTAATGGGAGAGATGTACTCTAACAAAATAATATTTGGAAACTTTCATACCCCACTTTCAGAAAAGGCCAGATCATCCAGATAGAAAATTAACCAGGGATCATCAGGATTAATCTCTACTATAGGCCAATTGTACCTAATGAACAGCTACAGAACATTTCATCCAACAGCTTCAGAATACACATTCTTCTCAGCAGCACATAGACCATTATCTAGAATAGACCATATGTTAGGTCACAAAACAAGTTTCAACAATTTTTTAAAAAAACTGAAATCATATCAGTTACCTTGTCTGACCACAATGGAATAAAACTAAAAATCAACAGCAAAAGAGACACTAGAAGCCATACAAATACATGGAAATTAAACAGCATGTTCCTAAAATGAATGGGTCAAAGAATAAATCAAAAAGGAGATTAAAAAAATTCTGAAGACAAATGAAAATGAAAACACAACGTACTGGAACCATGAGATACAGCAAAAGCAGTTCTAAAAGGAAAAATTATAATAATAAATTCCTACATCTAAAAAGAAGAAAGACTTCAAATAAACAACTTAATGTTACACCTCAAGGAACTAGAAAACAAGAAAAAAAGCAAACCCAATATCAGGAGGAGATAAATAACAAAGAACAAAGAAGAAATAAATAAGAGATAAAAAAATACAAAAGATCATTGAGACAAAGAGGTTTTTTCATAAAGATAAAATCAATAAACCTTTAGCTAAACTAACAAAGAAAAACTGAAAGAGGACTTAAATAAAATTAGTAATTAAAAAGGAGACATTAAAACTGACATCACAGAAATTCAAATTTAAAGAATCATAACTGACTACTAGGAACAACTATATGTAAACAAACTGGAAAACCTATGAGAAATGGATAAAGTCCTGGACACATACAACTTACTGAAGTTGAATCATGAAGAGCTAGAAAACCTGAAGAGACCAATAATGAGTAATGAGACTGAAGCAGTAATAAAATTTTTTCAACAAAGAAAACCCCAGGACCAGATGGTTTCACTGCCAAATTCTACCAATATTTAAAGGAGAACAACTAACAGTTCTTCTCAAACTCTTCCAAAAGTTGAACAAGAGTGAATACTTGTAAACTCATTCTGCCAAGCCAGAATTATCCTCATACTAAAACCAGAAAAAGATACACACAAAAAAAGGAAACCATAGATCAATATCCTTAATGCACACACAGCCGTGAAGATCCTCAACAACGTATTAGCAAACAGAATCCAACAACACATTAATGAGATCATATACCATGATAAGATGGGATTCATCCCAGGGATGCAAGAATGGATCAACATATACAAATCAATAAATGTGTTGCATCACATCAACAGAAATGAAGGAAAAAATATGATTATTTCCATAGATACAGAAAAAACATATCATACAATTCATCACCCTTCATAACAAAAACACTCAACAAATTATGTATAGAAGGAATATACCCCAACAAAATAAAGGCCATATTCAACAAACCTACAGCTAACATCATACTGAATGGACAAAAAACAGAGGCTTTTCCTTTAAGATCTGGATGGAACAAGACAAAGTTGCCCACTTTCCCCAGTCTTATTGATCATAGTATCAGAAGTTCTAGCCAGTGTAATGAAGCAAGAGAAAGCAATAAAAAGCAACAAATAAGAAAGGAAGAATTCAAACTATCCCTATCTGCAGATGATATGATAATATTCATAGAAAACCCCAAAGAATCCACCAAAAAACTACCAAAACTAATAAATGAGTTCAGTATAATGGCAGGATACAAAATCAACACATAAAAATATATAGCCTTGCTCTATGCCAATAACCAAATAGCTAAAGAAGAAATAAAGTAATCTTATTCACAGTAGCTACCAAAAAAAGAAAGAAAGAAAGAAAGGAAGGAAGGAAGGAAGGAAGGAAGGAAGGAAGGAAGGAAGGAAGAAAGAAAGAAAGAAAGAAAGAAAGAAAGAAAGAAAAGACCCAAAACTGAAATACCTATCAATAAATTTAACCAAGGAGGGGAAACGTCTCTACAGTACAGACTAAAAACATTGGCGAAAAAAACTGAAGAGGACACAAATAAATGGAAAGATATTCCCTGTCTGTGGGTTGGAAGAATTTACTTCATCAAAATGTTAATATTACCCAAAGAAATCTATACATTCAATACATTCCCTATCAAAATACCAATGACATTCTTCACAGAAAGAAATAAAAGGATAGAAAAAAATTAATTTAAAATTTGTATGGAACCACAAAAGACCCAGTATAGCTAAAGCAATCTTGAACAAAAAGAATGAAGTTGGAGGCATCACACGTCCTGACTTCAAAACATACTACAAAACTATAGTAACCCAAACAGCTTGGTACTGGCATAAAAACAGACAAAACTGACTAATAGAATATAATAAAGAGTCCAGAAAAAACTTACATTTACAGCCAACTGATTTATGACAAAGGTGCTGATGAGAATGTGGAGATAAGGGAACTCTTCTACATTGTTGGTGGGAATGTAAATTGGTACAGCTGTTGTAGAAAACAGTATGGTGGTTCCTCAGAGAACTAAAAATTTGTCTACCTTACTATCCAGCCATCCCACAAAGGAGGTGAAATCAATATTTCAAAAAGACACCTGCACTCCCGTGTTCATCGCAGCACTATTCACAATAGCCAAGAGATGGAACCAACCTAAATGTCCACCAACAGATGAATGGATAAAAAAGACTGTGGTATATTTACACAATGGAACACTATCCAGCTATAATAGGAAATTACACCCTATCATTTGTGGCACCATGGATGCAACAGGAAACCATCATATTAAGTGATGTAATTCAGATACAGAAAGACAAATACTGCATGGTATCACCCATATGTGGAATCTAAAAAAAGAAAAAAAGAAAAAGTGGTTCTCATGGAAGTAGAGAGCAGAATAGTGATGCTGGGTGAGGAGTCAGGGGCGGAAAGGAGGAGAAGGTGTACTAATAGGTGCAAAACTACGTTATCTACCCTAAGCGAATTACTGTGCAGGATATGTATGCATGGAAACAACACATTGTACTCCACCAATATGCACAAGTAAATGTTAAAATTTTAAAAAATGAAATCAAATTTTTAGATTAATATATTTTTATTACTATATGTGACATTAACGTTATATATTCGTGGTTTATGCTATATATTTATTTAAAATGCAAAGTGCATATTTATTTTTTCAAAAAGCACATATTTTGTTACATATTTATAAAAATGGGTTTCTGTAACACTCCTTCTTATTTGAGTCTTACACGGTAAGTTATTTTTCTCATATGTAGGAGTATGTTATATTATCAGTTAGAATATGAGCTCCTTAGGGATCACAATTATATTGATTTAATTTATGCTTTTTGTAGTCTGCTTTGCATTGATTCTTGGAAGATAGTGTAAAAAATTTATGGAATTATGAATTTGTAACCCAGAAGGCAAGGTAAACAATGGAAATACCAGAAAAAGAATACATGCCAAAAAGAAAATAAATCTTCAGAAAATCTGGGTGTCTTTCCTCTGCTTTGTGGATGGGTGAAGGCCTGTAGTCAGCCAAGGGTCACATGGGCAAGAGAATAAAACCTGATAGATTAACGTGAGAAAAGAAAAGTCAAATTTTAGGATTGAAAGTTAGGTCACATGCGACTGGTGGGTAGTTTTGGTTCAGTGAAGGAGGTAGCTAGAACCAGCATCTCTCCAACCCTCACAGCAAGAACAATGCTAGAAAACCATTTTTAAAAATTATCAGAATTATCAGAGAACTGAGGTCACAAGGACAAACAAGTAACCTCCAATCCAGAGAGAAACAGGCACCAGCAATGAAATGCAGGACTTACATATTTGATAACCATTGCCACTGAATGCTATGTAAACTGGTGAAAAAAATCAACTAGAAAATTTAACAAATTGCTAGAGACAACTTAAATTAGTGAAAGAGTGCAAAGCTATTATGGGCCACAGACATAAGAAGTTCACGCAGTCTTACAGACTTTTTTACCAGGTGCTCATAAGGAAGATGTGGGAGGATCTCAGGAAAACATTTTCCCATGGTACTGGCTTGGCAACCAGGAGTCAGTACTGAAGCTCAGCCAGTACCAAATCCACTATTTCCCTATGAAATAAAACACTTGGCTTGCATAGGGGAAAGCAGCCAAACTCTAGCACTGGTGGAAACCTACCAGCTGGGGGACACAGAAACAGAAAAACAAAAACTCTGCTGCTGGAGAATGAGCAAGAAGAAATGTCAGACTGAGCATTACATCTGGAGAAGGGCAGGAACACTTGCAAAGGCCATACTCCAAAGGTCCAGGTTCACAGTGCCTAACTCAGACTGGCAGTTAATTAAAATATCAGAGAATGCCCCCAGGAACTGCTCCCTCACACTAATAGACAATGAGTAACAATAACATTAGAATATAGAAGAGAGAGCTGCAAGAGACAGATTTTCTCTGGGAAGCAGAGTCAATGGAAGACCCAAGGGCAAGTGGGTAGATCCAAAACCAAGAGGATAACAAACCTCAATCCAGTCCAACTCCTGAGAAGATTAGCACAAATCACCACAATAAAGGGCTAAAGGAAGAAAAGGCACAATTATCTCCAGGAATAAAAATTATTTATGTCAGTACCCACCTACTGTGCTGCACAACCTGTCAGACATATATATATATATATATATATATAAACATGTGTGTATATATATGTGTGTGTCTGTATGTATGTGTGTATATATATCATAAACAGAAACTGAATAAGGGCCGGCCCGTGGCTCACTCGGGAGAGTGCGGTGCTGATAACACCAAGGCCCCGGGTTCGGATCCCACATAGGGATGGCCGGTTCGCTCGCTGGCTGAGCGTGGTGCTGACAACACCAAGTCAAGGGTTAAGATCCTAAGATCCCCTTACCAGTCATCTTTTTTTTAAAAAAAAAAAAGAAGCTGAATAAGCATACTCTCTCAAGAGACAAAGCAAGCATCAGAACCAGACTCACATATGACACAGATGTTGAAACTATCAGATAGAAAATTTAAAATAAGTATGATTAGTATATTAAAACTCTCTTAGAAAGGGTGGATGAATTGCAAAATCAGACCAGTAGTGTAAGCAGAGAGATAGAAGCCATTAAAAAATTAAATTGTGATAACTAGAAATGAAAACAAAACGCACAATAATAGATGTGGACAATGCCTTCAATGAGTGTCCCAATAGATTTACCACAGTCAAAGAAAGAATCAGTGAGCATAAAACAGGCTAACAGAAATTACTCAAACTGAAATGCAAAGAAAAAAAAAGAGTGAAAAAAACCAGAGCATTAGAGAGATGAGGAGCAATATTGCCAAATGGCCTAAGTAAAACTGGAACAACAGGTGGAGAAGAGAGAGAAGAAATGCTTGAAAAAATAATGACTGAATTTTTTCCAAAATTAGCAACAGACGCAAAATCACTGAACTAAGGTCAGAAAACACAAAGCAAAATAAATACCGATAAGACTACACCTGGTTCTATCATAATCACATCACTGAAAACCAAACACAAAGGGAAAATCTGGAAGGCAGCCAGATAAAAAAGACACGTTACTAAAAGAGAAACATTTACAAAAAGCATAGGACACTTATCAGAAATCATGCAAGCAGGAATGCAATGGAGTGACATATTTACAATGCTGAAAGGAAAAAAAGAAAAATCCCAGAATTCTATATTAACTGAGAGTATCTTCGAAAAATTAAGGAGAGAACTTTTGGATTCAGCTCCAACATGTAAAGAGCTTTGGAAGGATCACTTCTATCCTTACAATAAAAAAAAAAAAAAAAGTGAAGAGACTGAATATTGATTATTTATCTTGATCCCATCATTGAACTGAGGTCACTCAAAGAGCACCCCACTCCCCAAAATTTGGAAAGTCAACTCCAGAGATTCACACCTGAGATCTGCTTACCTGGAGCACTGGAGCCATGAACTGGTAAGAAAATTTTAAAAATAATTTTGATTAATTGCTAGAGGCTAAGTGTGAACTAATATTAAATAGAAACTCTTGGGGACTGCAGATTTAGGATGGAACCTACACTTTTGGGGGTTTTACCTCCAGGAATACCAAAAGGTTCTAACAATGAAGATCCAGAAAAGATCTTATAGCTCTAGCAAAAGAACGGAAAGAATAATCATTGTGAAATATGTGTAGAGCGTTCTCCATAACAAAGACCTATTTTTCAGTGGTAGAAACTATCTAGTATTATTTAGTAGTACATAGTAGTAGATCTCATAACACATTTTGGGAAAGACTTAGCAGAGATGATGTATATAATTTGTCTGGCACCAAAGAGACACAGAAATGTACTATATCATGGCAGCAAGCATTATTATTATTGGGCATGGAATCTCTTCTTCACTCCCTGGTAAACAACCTTTGAACACACAGCTAGTTGGCTAGATTGCCTCTTACTTGTGTAATTTAAAATACATTCTTTGAGCAGAAGCAAAACTCAAATGTCCTTCCAGAAAGAACTAGCAGGATGGGCACTATGATGTCAGGAGATCTAGAATGACATTTTTCCCAGACAAAATACCTTTTTTACTTGTCGGCAGGTGGCAACATCAAATGACAACATCCTAAAGAGGGGGGAAAACTATCAAGATCATTGGTATACTTCTTTGCATGAGACTAGATTATTAAGAGGTGCATTAGTTCATTTATGTTGGACTTAAAACAAAATACATGAACTGGGTAATTTGTAAGAAAATGAAATTTATTGCTTACAGTTTCAGAGGTTGGGATATCCAAAGTCCACGGAACACATCTGGTGAGGGTCTTGGTGGTAGTGACCGTGATCCAGGGGTCTCACATAGCATAAAATGGCAAAGCAGAGAGACAGATAACTCCTCATGAGATAAAATGATAAAATGAGAGAGAGCTGTCATTTTAAAGCCCCCAGAACCACGCCCCTGACCACCAGTATTAATTAGTCCATTCACTAGGGCATGGTCCTACAATTTAATCACCTCTTCAAGGCCCCACCATTTAATTAACATAATAGGATTTCCCACCCTCAACATTACAGTGGGGATTAAGCTTTTAATATATGAACTTTGGGGGGACACAATTCAACCAATCCACAGCAGGGGGTAGGGGGTTTCAGCAACTTCCAGGTGCACAGAAGGTGACATGAGAATGTTATAAAGCATGAAAGGGGGAGGCTGAAGTATCCAAAGATAAGTTCTATCAATTTTACAATTTTCTGTAGGACCATGAGTCTCTTTTGTAGCTTACTTAATGCTATATGTTAATAGTTTAGAAACAGGAAAAGTGACTTAGCTTCTCAGACCTGAGACCTCTTGAATAAATAAATTTTTCTGCTTCTTTGAATATTGAGCTAATGTATCAATAACTTGCACTTCTTGGGTCAAAAAGGTGAAGCATAGGATTGGCAGGAGAATTTGAGGATATTTTCTTCTCTTGTTTCTAGTTCCTTCCTACTAGACAAAAGAAGATGCCTGATTTTTTCAGGCACATTTAGTTTTCCTCCTTGATTCTCAGCTGTGCTTTCGAGAAAAAGAACATGGAATGAATTGGCCCTTGTTCATTTTCATGAAAACTCCAAACTGCCAGTGACACCTCTCTCCAGTTATATATTGTTCCTAAATTCATTTTGTTCTCCGCAGCAATCCGTTCTGCTAGAAAAACAAACAGCCCTTTGAGTCAGACTCACACTTATTTATATCTCATGGAGACACGGGGACTAAATAGATTAAGTCAAAGGCTGACTTTGCACAGAAAGGATGAGAGGGAAAGAAAAGGCTTCCACACTCAGGAGCACTATCACCCCTGTGGTTAGTGGTTCTGCATGAGATGAGTGGTTCCGTCTTCTGTTTGGCTTCCTTTTATTGCCTGAAATAGCATCCATCGATCCCCCAAACCCAGCCATATCTACCTACGCTTCATGGCCAGAGACAAAGATCCTCTTTCAGGAAGTCTCCACTGACTTATTTCCATCTTTGACACTGATTCTCCTTCCTGGTAGAATCTAAATGTGGAAGATGTCTCCTGGTAGGGCACACTGACTTCACTATGTCCAGCAGTACAAAATTGGGTCTTGCTGAGGTCTCAGGCATTGACCTCCTGTGGCACTTACTGGGATTCAGCATTCACTAACTGCTATGGCTATTTAGTGGTCTCCACATCTGTAGCTCTGGCCTTCTAATTGGTGGCAAGAGCGAAACCTGAAGAGAGGGCCAGGCATCTTTATGTTCCACTTGTAGTTTCTGTATTGTCCTCCCTTTCTTTCACATTTTCTTATAATTTTTGCCTTTCACAACATCCAAGTTCTTTCACAAGCATCAACTTATTGAAGCTGTATAATAGCTTTACAGGGTAGTTACACATCATTGTCATTTTCACCAGAAACTAAGGTCCAGTCAGTGCAGTAAAGCGCCTTGCTGAAGCATGCTCAGCTGAAAAGCGGGGAAGCCAACTCTACATCAAAGACTTATAAATGCCACCCCACATCCTTCTCACTAGAACAAGACTTCCTATCTTTGCTCATTGTATCTGGAGACCTAAAACAAGAGCTCAGCCTTTTTCCAGAGCCAGAGAAGAATGTTTTATTTCACAAGAGAAGAAAGAAGGAAGAAAACCTGGTAATTGACTTGAAGCTTTTCGAATTGCTCTGGCATAATGAGTCCAAGTGGTGATTCATCTGTTGTCCTTTATAAATCTCAAGTTCTGGAGGAAAGAAAAATATTCAAGAGATGAGGAACTATGAATATCTGTGTTTGACTTTTAAAGGGATGAGATTCAGAGTCATTGAAAGGTTGTAGTGGGAAAGAATACAAAATCACAGAAGCCAAAAACTCTTTAGTTTGACTCCCATATCCTTTAAGTCATTTCTCTTTACTCCACCCAGTGTATAAGCTGAAGATCATGGGGGAGTAAACTCTCTAAGCCTCAGGAAGCTTGTGAATCTCTTCAACTATGAAATATTTATGGTTTTAATAAACAACGGGATGGATAGTTATGAGAATTATGGAACCTAAGTATGTAAATCATCAGATAATTGTAGCATATTATGTAAGTGTGAGTAGTTATTAAGAATATAATAAGTACAGTACAATACTCTTAACCAACATGCAATTAATTGATTCTCCAGATTAACCTACATCATCCATTGCTTTTGTAAAATATATGAAAATATGCTTGCAGCACCATTGGTATACTTGTTGCTTAGTAGACCACATACCAGTATTCCCACATGATTGTGCTCTGTAAAATCAAATTTCTATTTAGCCAGATTCTGTTGTGTTTGTTCCCAAACCTATTTATATTGGTTATACTTGCTTCTGTAATTATAAATCTAATCAAATATTAGATCAACTGAGACATCCTTCCATTTGGTGGTCTCTTTCCAGTTGCTCTCTCATGCCAAGGTTTCCAGCATTCCGCCCAAATCAGCCAAGCAGCCATGTCAGCTCTGAGAGCTGCTTCAAAAACAGTAAAGAATTCTCATCCTTTGCCTCTGGAATAAATCATAATCCCAAAGTTTCATAAAGTTGCTATAAGCAGCTCGGTCTAGACTGCAGCAAAAGTGGATGGACAGCCCACAGTGAGTCTGGCCCCCGCACTTCAGCCAGGGCTTAGATGCCCAGAGCAAATCCTTGTCCATCATCCAGGGTCAGTGAAGCTTGAACGTAAGAGCCAAACACACAGATGCCATCTGGGAAAGTGGAAAAAAACCTCCGAAGTGGAAGTCAGAAAAATTGGCTTTGAGGCTTGGTTGTGACTCTTTCCAATAGGAAGGTTCTAGAAAAGTCATAAAATTGCTCTGGGTCTAAATTTCCTCTGCCTATTAAATGTGGGTAATAATTTCTACACTAATGGCCTCAGAACTTTCTTGTAAATTTTGGAAACAGAAATCTTTGTTGAGACCCTTCAAGAAGCAGCCTCCACCTTTCATGCTTTCACCCCTCTGCACACTTCTATCACCAGCTTCTACAAAGTATATAAAGGTGCTAATTTGTGAGTGGAGGACATTTACTGAAGCAAGTTTACTGGTGAGCCTGAAACATCAGTATCAACATGTGGTCTTCTTTGTTTGTAGTAAATTGAATTAGGAAGGTCGACCCTCTGCATGGCCTTATTCAAAGCTCAGGCATTCCTATTTAGTGAAGAGCAGATATAGGGGATACGACTCTAGTTCCAAACCTCATTCTTATGCTCCATTATATATGGAGCCTTGAATCATGAAGTAAAAGTTTAACTACAAGTACTAAGTACTTTGTTTCTCATCTGACTACTCAGGGTTTGTCAAAATCCTAGAGGAGAAAAGGAGTAAATAGTAAGACAACAAAAATCCACTCAAAATCTGTAACAGATCAGAGGATATGTACTTTATAAAATAATGTATCCCATGCAAAACATAACAAAAAAGGTGCCAATGTAGATATAATCACGTCAGTGTCATGAATTGTTGCAAAGGGTAAGGAAGACACATTAGTTTCTCATATATGTCAAAACTGTGGGATGGCCATGTTTTCTTTATGCCTGTAGAGCTGTGCTCACTAACCAGGGCTACTAACTTCCACCAAAAATACAAAACAACTTAGATGAATGATCATTGAACTTTCTGTTGGGCAAGTTTTTTGTTGTTGTTGTTGCTATTGTTCAAGCATTCTCACACGATACAATTAATTATCAATGCCTCAGCTTCCCTATCTGTAAAATGGACTTCAATGGAGCAGTAATTGCTTCAGCAGAGGGTTTGTGAGATCAAATAAGTTAACAACTAGGAGACTTTTTTTGTAAAGTATAAAACAGAAGCATATACATACACACATAGATGCAAACAAAAACAAATATATATATATATATATATATATATATATATATTTGTATATATGTATATATATATATATATATACTCTGTAAATTAGCACAGCCATTATGGAAAACAGTATGGAGGTTCCTCAAACAACTACAGATAGAACTACCAAATGATCCAGCAATCCGACTACTGGGTATATAACCAAAGGAATGGAAATGATCATGTTGAAGGGATACCTGCACTCCCATGTTAACTGCAGCTCTATTTACAATAGCCAAAACATGGAACCAACTTAAGTGTCCATCGACAGACTACTGGATAAGGAAAATGTGGTATACATGCACAATGGAATACTACCCCCTACCACTTGTTTTAACCACATTACCCTTGGTAAGATAAGGTGAGGCCAGATATAGCTCTAAAGAAAGACATCAGAAAGAGTATTTCAGTTTTTGTTATACTCACAGTGCCCTGGAGAGAACAAGGCACACCTCATGGCACCACACAGGGAAGCACTAGGGTCAGTCACAAGTCAGAGGGAGAGAGAAACTGCGAGCAAACACTTTCATTGTTGTTTCTGCAGGAAGAAAAGGGTGAGCAGACAGGATTAGCAACTGTGAATAATTTTAGTAGACTCTAGAACATAGAGTTTGTGCTGTTGGTCTGGCAATGGACCTTAGGACAATTAGGGCACGTGTATCATGGTCTGGAGCGTGAGAGTCTGACAAAGTAAGAACATAGCTCACCCCCACAAAAACTACATTATACCACCTAATATTTAGAAAATGCTATTAACAATATATTATAATTTTTTTCTTCTTTGAAAAAAAATAAGTGAAAAGATAGCAGTCTATATAGACAACAACATTAAAAGGTGATAAGAGACCCAGTCCAAGGTCAAATTCTTCTTATTATACATATAAACTTGGACAAAATATTTAACTTCATTACTCTCTTGTTTCCACATATATAATACTGGAATTTAATTAGATAGCAATTTATAGTGAGTGCTGTATATATGCTAACTTTAAAAAAATCCAGCATCTAAGTAAAGTCTCATAATGCTGCATTTGGTCCTTCAGAAAAATTTATGAGATTTTGCTACCCTGACCTATTCAAATGATAGTATTTAATGAGAAATTACAAAAAAAAAATAATTTTAGAATCTAAGATCAAGGTTATCAGAATGAATGAAGTGGGTGCATATATGGAATTAAGACATTTTTAAAAATCTTAGAACCTCTGAAAATAAAAAATTCCTGTGAAAGCTAATGAATGTTTGTTTTGACTATCTTCACCTTAATAACAGAGCCACTGAAACTTAGTGAAGGTTTATAATATATTTTCAATATTTTTAATATATTTTATTTATGCATTGTTTCCATATGAACACAGAAATAAATTCCAAAGAAAAAATGTCAGACTAGAGTAGAACCTTGAGAATCAGCTGATTTAACACCATCACTTTAGGAATGGACTCATGCTGAGAGAGGAATCCCATCTATAAATACCCTTGAGGAGACTGAGTCCTAAGGACTGCTGGAACAGAGGACAGAGTTAAGTCCCTTAGTGAGGCTTTTTCAGAATACCAAGCATCGGACATTCATTCAGGAACAGAATAAGAAATAGGCCAATTCCAGCATAAGCCTGTGACTTGTACTTCATGCCACCCATGCTAAGTTCTGTACCCATCGCGCTCTTCCTCAGTGTAGAAATCCAGATAGGAGCACTGGTCGAGGGTGGTCGGAGCTGTGCGGGTTAGCAGAAGTCACTTTCCCCTTTATCCTCAGTATTAAAATGGGCTGTATAATGTTACTCCCCTCCCAAGAATGTTAAGAGTTAACGTGTGGCCAACATGGTGGCCGGCACACAGTAGGCCCTTTATAAATGATTATCCAGTCTTGGTAGGTTTTCACTAAATATTTAAGGCAATTTATTTTTTATTATCCTCTCAAACACTGAAATCCTTTACAAGGTCTTAATGAATAGTTCTGTTATCGTCTCAGAGCCCTTCACCTATTCCTCAGAATGAATGCGGGTAGTAAATACAGAAGCATCCTTCACTTGACGTGCGTCAAACATGTACTAAGGGAGTGTCTACTGTGTTTTGCATGTCCTGGGATGTTCCTTGAGATCTCTGTCCTCAATCATTCATCACCTTACCATTACATGTTGCCATTTGTTAATACTCAAGTGCTAAATACTAATTATTGGGGGGAGGGACAGGGACGTTTTATACATGGAGAGAAACACTGCATCACTAAAAGCATCTTTGAGGACAAGGTCCCTTGAATGACAGGAATAGTGATACCTCTTTTCTTGTCAAAGTCCAAGGACTGGAGTAAGGAAAGCTGCCACTTGCCCCAAGCCAAGTGGTGCAGAGATCAGTGCTCATGCTTTCTGGAAGCACATATTAAATAAATGATGTAGGAAGAAGGCTCACCATCTATTTTAAAATGCTATCTTCTATTTTAGACTGAACATGTACAATTTCTGTTTAGCAATTTTAGCTAATTGTTGGATTAACATTTTGGGGAACAGATTGCAAACTTCAAAATGGAAAAGATCATTTTAGGGAGGGAAGCTAGGCAGCTGTCAGGGAGTCAGAATTAACATACATTTGCATAACAGATGTACAGTAAGGTGTCTATGACAGACAATCACTGAATATTAATGCTATAGACCACGACATCATTTGCGTAAATGCTGTCTGCTGGGTATTGAGGTTGGTGTGCTCTTTGCAGAAGACAAAGGGGCAGAGAGTGGAACAGATGCACCAGATACACCAATGCATCTTAATTTATGACATTCTCATGAAAGACCTTGTGCTGTGATTTCAGATTTTATTACAAATAATTTGGAGATAAAGGAACTAGGTAATTATCTTTTCCCCTACAGTTAGTCTCTCTCAAAGGAAGAGGGTTCATTTGTGGACTGCCATTGTGATGCTCTCAGGAGAGTGACACTCTTTTTATGAAGTGGGGGTGGGGCAAGAAAGAAAAAGGAAGCGTTCCTGAAAGTCAGCATTGTGCCTTGAATAGATTTGGCTATTTGCATGTTGTCAGACACCTGTTAAAGAGCAACTCGCCCCCCTACACACACACTTGATTGAAGGAGCAGGTGATTCTGTGGCAGATTTCAAATGGTACTTTTTTAAAAAGTGAGTCAGTGTTGAAGTATAAAACTCATTTTGTCAAGTCAATGTTATAAACATATGTTCAGCTTGTACTATGTACAAGGCACCAGGTTTCCTTTCTTTGGTATCTTAACCAATTTTTGCCATCTTCCAGCCATCTCTACTGGACACCCTTCCAGTAATTATGGTCCACAAAGTTGCTTGCCTTCCTGACCTTCCATTGCATAAATGGTTCTTGATTGGCTAATTTAAAATGTCTTACATTTGATCAATATATATTTGAGTACATAGAATATGCCAGACCTTGTACTAGATACTGAGTATGTAAAGGCTCATCTTCTGTACTAAAGCAGCTCACTACCTAGTAGGGATAACAGTCAACAAATGTTTATTGAGCAATTACTACACATCAGGAATTGTCCAGGTATGGAGGTGCAGCAATAAATAACGCTGACAATCACTGCCCCCAAGCCACTTTTTTCTAGTGAGGGGAAGCAATAAATTGGTAACTAAATAAATAAGAAGACATCAGGTACACAGGTAAAATAAGGCAATATGAGAGAGAGTGACTGACAGTTATTGGGCATGATTAGGGTTGGGGCAGGTCTGCTTTATTTTTAAACATAAAAGATCTATCTATAAAAGCAACAACTGACCTGACACCTGAATAGTTAGAGGGAGGAAGCCACATGAAGCATCTGAAGCAATATCAGTCAAATAGTAGAAATAACAAATGCAAAGTTCCTGAGACTGAGTGTACAAGCATTCACATAACTTGACCGGGAGGAGATAAGTCCTAAGCACTATGTAGTTTATAGACATAATGGATGAGAACAAAACAGAGCCCCTGACTCAGCTGCTGCATTGGAAAAAGGGCCAAGGAAGTTGGCAGAAAGAATAGAACTCCACTGAGTCTTTTTTGTGTCGAAGCCCACAACTTGGGGAGAGATAGAGTATTCACAGAGAACATTGCATATGCAGAGACCTTAGAGAGAGATGTAAGAAAGCAAGACAATTACTGAGAATTGAATTTTGTGTGTATGTGGCTAGATTATCAATTGTGGGAGGAAAGTGTCAGAATACAAAGGTGTAAAAAGGGGAGATTAGGGCTAGATTGAGAAGAACTTATGTGCTGAATTATGGAGCTTTTGATGCAAGGGGAGAATCAGACTTCTGCTCCAGAAATCTCATCTAGAAACATGTGGATGATCTGATGGAAAGGACAACACAACATGCTAACACATGAACTCCCTGTTTGTGGGGACATCTCTCACGTACTGGGATAAACGAAGTCACTTTGATAATAACTCAAATTCCTTTGGTTCTCACCACAGTGGCTTACCAAGGATCCACCATGGATTCAAGAAAGAATGCTCACACTAATCCATACTCTTCTGTCCTTTCCCTGTCAGTGTTATTTGTTCACAAATAGTTCAGAGTACTCATCACTACCAATGTGTACACTGTTCCTTGGGAGAATGCTCAAATTGACCCCAGGGCAGGGGCTTCTACTGGCAATTCTAACAATGCCTCCCCTGACAATGTCAGAGCTGAACTACATTTCCAGGAGCAGGGATTGAAGATTCCCACACAAAGTCACATTTGGTATCAAACTGTAACCACCATGCCTCCCTCTGTCTCTCAGAAACTCTCTTGAGAACCACTTCCTCATTCTGTACTTGAAGCTCCTGTCTTCATAATCCCAAATACTAATTGCTAATATGCATTATGTACATACTCTGTTCTAAGCTCTATGCTACATTCTAAACATGGAGGATTTTACATCAGTCTCAAATGCCCTTATGGTGCATCATGCCCATCTAACAAATAAGAAACAGAACTCAGAAGGAGTAAGCTAGTTGCCTGGGTCTCACAACCAGCAAATGACTGGGCTTAATTTGGTACCCAGGCAGGCTGACTGCAGAGCCCAGTGTATAACCATTGTGATATCCTGTCTTTCCAGAGACCTCAGGGATGAGTCCGTGGGGTTGGAGCAAAGCAACATCACCTACATTGTTGTCATTCTCTCCCTGTGTCTCCAGGTGCCTACTAAAGCCCCTTCTTCCAAATATAAATACC
This sequence comes from Galeopterus variegatus, assembly GCF_000696425.1. Classification (NCBI taxonomy): domain Eukaryota; kingdom Metazoa; phylum Chordata; class Mammalia; order Dermoptera; family Cynocephalidae; genus Galeopterus; species Galeopterus variegatus. Next base: position 728,542 of record NW_007726224.1, on the reverse strand, counting down.
TCTTGAGAGTCAATCCACCAGGTACCATGACACATTCAATGGCATTGTCAGTTTGGGCTGCTATAACAAAAATGCCATTTTCTGAATAGGTTAAACAACAATTATTTCTCACAGTTCTGGAGGCTAGGAGGTCTAAGATCAAGGTGCCAGCAGATCCCAAGTCATCTGCCAAGGGCTAAGGGCTTGTTACCTGGTTTCTAGGTAGCTACCTTCTTGCTATCATCTCTCTCCTATTTTTCTTTAATAAGGTCACTAATCACATTCATGAGAGTTCCACCTCATGACCTAATTACTTCCCAAAGATCCCATTTCCGAATACCATCCCACTGGGGGTTAGACTTCAACACACAAAGTTTCAGGAACCCAAACTTTTAGGCCATAGTACCCAAACATTCTTAACTCATGGTTTATTTAGGCTCAAGAGAGAACCATCTTATACATCATTCTTCAGTTGGACACTTATTAGTCAGATCTCTTTAGAGATTTCAGACTCCCAAGAGGAACAGATTACAGAATACATGGCTTTTCTTTTCTATAATACCGGTCTACCAGAACTAACTTTAAATTGATTGTACCTAGTCTTTTATGTAAGCTCCTCCATTTTCCTGCCCCTGGATTATGGGAGATACTCACAAGGGATGAAACAACTCATTAAAGGCCATTGTCTAGTGGAAACAGTTTGGTGTGTTGGAAAAACCTGAACTCTGCTCCACACTCACACCACTTTGATTATCATGGAAAAGATGCAATAGCTCAGCAGGAGATAAAATCCAGGGATGTATTGTTCTCCTAGTTTCTTGTCCTCTTTGGTCATTTTAATTTCCTACTCCCTATGCCAACGAATATTACCAATGATAATATTAGTAGCCAAAGCCAGATTTTTAACCTCTTTTCTGAAACCCAGCCAGTAGCTAGCATAATCACTTTCTTTTTTACTAGCTAACATTTGAAGCTTCCATGTTTAATTGTCCGGTGAGTAAGTGTCCAGGTACTGTTGTGACTGAGAGCCTCCCATTCTGCCAATGCTGCAAAATTGCCTCTGAGAAACCGATAGGCATTGCCAGGGTCATCAAGGCTATCCCCATGTCACCTCACTGCCAGAGCACCCAACTCTGAGTCCATTTCTGTGTTTGGTTTCAGGTAGTGGATACCTGACCTGATCAACCATGCATTAATGCAATAAAGAAAATGGTGCAAATTTCAATGCTGCCTCCATAAGTAGGCACCCGTCACTACTAAGTCCTATGATATTCCAAAACAAGTATCTTTTGTGTTGAGCAGTCTTTTCTTAGAAGTGCCTGGAGCTTAGGAAATTAGAGTTAATCTGTGATATGGGGACCTAAAGATGTTTGGATTCGTACAGATTACCGTATATATAGAAGAAAGGCAGGAGATGAAACTGTAGTGGAAGAAAGAGGATATATTTTGAAGTGGCATTTAAGACCGGTCAACAAGATGGAACTGTGCAATAAGGGTAATGGGAAACCACTGAAGAATCCTATGGAGAGAAATGCCACGCTCAATTTTGCTTTAAAAAAATTGTTCTAAAAATGTGTAGAATGGATAGGAGGAGAATAAGAGAGAATAAAAGAAACAAAAAAAAGCTGGTAGGTGGTTGCAGCAGTCTAGACGATGAATGATGATAGTGGACTAGACCAAGGTTGCAACAGAAGAGATGGATAGAAGACGTACGGTATATGTAAGGGGTAGAACCAAGGAAATTTGGTTATTGATTAAATGTAGATGAAGCAAAGAAAATAAAGACCAAGATAATTGCAAAATTTCAAATGTGGGAAATTGGGTGGAAAGTGAGAGTATTTTCTGATGGCTCAGAGGTAATGAGTTTAACTTTAGACATTTGAACTTTAAGAGAAAATGTCCACTAACAATTTAATTTTATGGACCTGGAACTCAGTAGGGTTTAGACTGGATCTAAATATGTAAAAGATGTTGACATAGAAAGCTAAAAATAGTACTTCAAACCTTAAGAATAGGACGTACAGAGTAAAATGAAAAAAATAAAATAGAAAAGCACTGTCTTTCTCTATGTAGGATAGAGTTCCATGCAACAACCACACTCACATGGAATATTGAACCAAGACCTCTCCGTGGCTTGACATTAGGTAGATTGACAGCTAGACAAATAGAAACAAAGAGGAGATTAAGAAGGGACAGCAAGAAGGTAAAAGGAAAGCGTGTTGAGTCACAGAATCAGAAGGAGGGGAGTGTTTCCTGGAGGAGAGTGCAGTAAATATTGTCTATCAGTTTGAGAGTTTACTTAGAAAAAGGAACAAAAGTGCACATTTGATTAGAATGCAGTGATGTTTGGTGACTTTAGTGAGAACGGTGACAAAAGAATGGTAGCATTAAAACTGGAATTGCACTGGGTTGAAAAATCAATGTGAAATGAGGACATGGAGGTGGCCAGTCTGGGCAGTGTTTTTGAGAAGATTAGTGTCAGCGGTGTGTAGAGGTGGCTGGTAGCTGGAAAGGGATGGGAGGTCAAAAGGAAGTTTTGGGGGGTGTGTGATTGTGTTTCAAATGAGAGAGATGAGCAAGTTTTATGTCTGGTGAAAGGTGGCTATAAAGGGAGGAATGTTGAAGGTACAAGTGAGAGAAAGACATGTCACCGAGGTCCCTGAGAAGGCATGGGGATTGTTGCCCTTATGAAGAAAGAGGAAGCCCCATCATTTTAACAATGGGAAAGAAGGAAAGGCTGGTAGAGTGGATTTGTAAGTTTAGTGACAGATACTTGAAGAATTTCTACTAGCTTCAAGAGCTTCTGATTTCCCTTTAATGTAGAGGAAATAGCATCTTCTAAGTGTGAAGACAAAATTCTAAAATTGGAGAAGAATCAGAAAAGTTTAAACTAGTTGTTATAAAGAAAGAACTGAGACATGCCAGGCAGAGTTGAGTTTTCTGACTCCAGTCCCTGAACTCTTTCCACCAAACCACTCTGCCTCCCAAGAGGCCTCTTGCAGAGCCATGGCAGAAGCCAAACCCTCCAAATTAAGAGCAAACAATACTTTTATTTGCAAAGCAGAATGTACTTGTACTGACATTTGATTAATCATACAATCATTTTTACAGCCTTATCCTCCTTCTCTGCTCTCTCCTTCACTCTCTATTCTAATAAAACTGTGACTATCATTTCTGCCAAATGTGTTAATCCTAACAGGGACACATTCATGAGTGAGTGAATTATGCTCAGACAAAATGTCCTCGTATCAGCACGTGCCATCACCATCCATTTCCTGGGTTGGCCTTCCAGTGGGTCTGACCCCTCCGCCACTCATCGCCTCGTTGCCATGTCTCTCTCCTAGCACCCACACTGTAAGACATCATTATACATCATTGCTTAGCAGTGCTTTTGAGGACCTGAGAAGGCATTGTTTTCAGCAGCTTGATCTGATCTCAACCATTTATCTCATGACGCAGGGGATCAGGATGCAGTTTAATACAGAATAAGGAAACACTCTATAATAACAAAACAGGTGACACTGTGAGGTCATAAGCCACCTGACACAGGTAGTATTTGATAGGAAGTTGGAAGATCACTGATGAGAAAACACAGAAGCTATTTCTGAGCTAGAGAGAAAGAAATTGAACTAAGTTACTTCACATGTCTCTTTTTTGATTCAATCATTATAATATCAGGCAAGTTGTTTAAAATAAATGCAAAAGGGCCGGCCCGGTGGCGCACTGGAGAGTGCGCCATGTGGGAGTGCGGAGGCGCTCCCGCTGAGGGTTCGGATCCCATGTGGAGACCGGTTCCCGCTCACTGGTTGAGCGCGGTGCGGGCGCAACACTGAGGGTTGCGATCCCGTTACCGGTCAGTAAAAAAGACAAAAAGGAAAAAAATAAATAAATAAAAAATAAAATAAAATAAAATAAAATAAATGCAAAAGCATTGTACATGAGGACACTGAAGAATTCATAAATACTAAGGTTCTCAGAAACAACAGGGGGATGAGGTAGCAGCATGGCCAAGGATTGGGGCAACCTGGGTTTAAATCCCAGTCTGTTTATTTGCTAGCTGAATGACCTTTAGCAAGTTACCTAGCATTCCTGACACCATTTTCTACTCTACACAAAAAGAAGAAATCTATTTTGATTGTTGTTCTAAGGCTGCTTTGTCCAATATAGTAGCCACTATATGCATGTGGCTATTAAAACTTTAGTTAAGATTAAATAACATTGAAAATCAGTTTCCCAGTTGGGCTAGCCACATTTAAAGTACTCAATAGCCACACGTGACTGCTGGCTGTCATGTTAGACAAGACAGGTATAGAACATTTCCATCATCACAGAAAGTTCCATTAGACAGCAATAGTTTTAAGAATTAGAGATAATTTATTAAAAAAAATAATGTCCAGCACATTTTAGATACTCATATGAAATAGCTAATTTTTTATTAATTATAATTAATTTTTAAGACTATGCATTAAAATCTGTACTGTGTGTTAAATATATTTACTCCCATTCTATAGATGAGGAAACAAAAGATTAAAAGAGATTAAATATTTACCCAGGGTTATAAAGATTATAAGCTCTTATTTTTAGAAATGTCTTCAAAACCACAGAGGAGAATTTATCAGAAATTGGTTTCAAACAGTCATTAATATGACCACTAATTTGTGCTGTTATATGCCTGACAGTGCACTTTCATATACCCTGAGACTAGAGGAAAAACTCCAGCTGTGGTGAAAGGAAAGGTAGAGAATTTTGAGGGTTTCATACAAGAAAGAGAAGAACAGGGTAGGGGAAGCCTTGTATGTAAAGAAAATAAGGGGTAAAGTAGATGGCTTCTACATTCTGTAAACTTGGATGGTAGGATTCTGAAAGGTCTCATGTTACATATTCTATTCTGTTGGAGATAATTGGAAGATAGAGTTATTTATTTCAAGAAATACAGAGGTTTTTTTTTTTTTTTTTCTGTCTTTGCCAATCAATACATGCCTCTTCGAGGAGACCTATGTTCTGAGTAACAGGTGGAGAGCAGCAATTTTATCTTGAAAACAAAGAAATAGGTGCAAATAGTTGAGTGTAGGATCTTATCAACAGGACAAATTGTGCTCCTGAGAAGTGCTCTCTGTCTGCCCAAGTCCTATGCTTCAGACCTTTATCTAATACTTTCAAAAGAAATAAACCAAGACATTCAAGTAATAAGTACAACAATGCCGTCTTAAACACATGCCTGCTTAAAAAACAACAGAAACAACAACTACAAAGCAAAAACCCTCAGACAGATATATGAATAAATTAGTATAGTGTATTAGTCCATTTTTGTGTTGCTATAACAGAATACCTGAAACTGGGTGATTTATAAAGAAAATGAAATATATTACTTACAGTTTCTGAGGCTGGGAAGTCCAAAGTCCATCTGGTGGTGGTGACAGTGACCCAGGGGTCTCACACTGAAAGATGGTGGACGTAAAGAGGGCAGAGAGAGCAAAAGGCAGAATCTCTTCTTCATTTAAAGCCCTTGGAACCACACCCCTGACCACAATTTTTAATCAATTCACTACTGCATGGTCCTACAATCCAGTCACCTCTTCAAGACTCCATCTTTCAATTACCATAATAGGATTTCCCACCCTCTTAACAGTCACAGTGGGGGCTAAGTTTCTGATACATAAAACTTGGGGGACACAATTCAAGCTTCTGGGAGTTTTGGGGGGTGTATTAGTCAGGGTTCTCCAGAGAGACAGAATCAATAGGATATATTATAATTATATGAGAGGGATTTATTAGGGGAATTAGCTCACGTGACTGTAAAGTATCATGATGGGCCATCTATAAACTGGATGCCGATAGCGTAGCTCAGTCCAAGTCCAAAGGCCTCAAAATGAGGGAAGCTGATGGTGTCCTTGGTGTGAGTCCTGGAACCCAAAAGCTGAAGAGTCTCCAGCTCTGATGTCCATGGACAGGAGAGAAAAGTGTATCCCAGCTCCAGCAGATCAAGAGGGAACTTCACCTTTTTCCTCTGTCTTTTGTTCTCTCTGGACCTCCAGTGGATTGGGTGGTTCCCACCCACACTGAAGGTGAATCTTTCCCACCCAGTCCACTCAGACTGTCATGCTAATCTCTGCTGGAAACACCCTCATGGACACACCTAAAAAGATAGCTTTACTGGGTTTCTCAGCATTTCTTCATTTAACCAAGTTGACACCTACAATTAACCTTCACAGGAGGACATCATTCAAGCCACTACATATAGCATTTTAATAGTTACTCATATTGGAAAAGATAACCTAGATTATACAACAATAATAATATATCAAGAAATCTCAGCATTTTAAGGTGGGGAAAAAGTTGATTTCTCACTCAAATCACAGCTAAAGTAAAACTGAGTTAATGTAACTTTCGTTGGTGAATCTCTTCCAGATAGTGACTAAGGGATCCAACATCTGGAACTTTGTATTTTCCGAAGCCTAGAGAGTCATGTAAGATACTTTTGGAGGCTGAGCTTGTCCACCTTCCATTCACCAGAACTCAGTCGCATGGTCCACAACTCAACTGCAAGAGTTCTGCCATATGTTGCTTTGTTGGGGGTCCAAGTGGGATGAACACATGGTCCTGTCTCTGAAGAGGTCACAAATCATGTTTAACCCATAAACATCTGCAAGCTATTCACTTATTTAAAAAATAGTCCCTTTGCTTTTAAATGGACCGTCATTTTTATATTTTTCCAACTTTTCTACCATCCTCACCCTTATCAGATGGACTTGATTCCTACTACATTGAGAATATCAACCCCAGAAGACAATTTTTTCACTGTAACCCCTTTCAGAAAAGTAGTTAGATCTCCTTGTATATGAAGCTGAATCCTCTGTATGAACTAATGATCTCCTTGGCTTCTTCCAGACCTTGATATACCAATTATTGCCTCTTTTTTCTATATCTTTTCTTCTATGTATTTTTGTCTCATTAGTTTACAAACATGCTCAAATCTCTTTCATCCTAAAAACCCTTCCTTGACATTCAGATTGCATGTGTCCTATAAGTACAGTTCAGTTTCTATATTACCCTTGAGCAAAGAGTCTTGGAAGAATTATCTATTGTTCAAATTTATTTCTAAGAATTTGTCTTCATTCACATCAAAAATTTAATTACATACATTTTGTGTTTGACTGTTTACTGTTCATAATCCCCACTAGATTCCAAGCTCTACAAGAGCCTAACTATATATGTTTTATTCACCCTGATCCCCAATGCTAAGCCCAGGGCTTGACCCATGGTGGCTGCTTAATAAGTATTTGGTAACTCAATAAAAAAATCCAGTGCAATTGATGAAAACTAAGACTGTAAATGACATTATCATTGTTAAATGTCATCGATGTATTTCTGTCTTTATTTTCCTGAATTGATCTGCTGCATTTCACACCACTGGATGACCCATTTCCTTTAAACTCTTTAATTCCTTGATGACTCTGACCCATCAAAACTCTTAGTTTCCTTTCTACCTCTATGATGGTTTCTTCTCAACCTACTTACTTATCTATTTCATCTTCCTCTATGCACCCCTCAAGTGGAAGTGCTCCCTGGGGTTTTATTCTTGGGCTGCTGATCTCAGTATTCAAATTGCTAAAAGGATAATGTCATTTATTTTAGAGATGGCTACTGCCACCCATGTGCTGATGCCTCTCCAAATATGTATTAATTCTAGATTTATTTCTTGAGGTAAAATATTTTTGACCAAACCTCCTACTTGATAATCATCATCTTATTCATGTCATAGTGATGGCTCAAATTCAACTGATTCAAATCTGAATTCATTCCCTACCCCCACCCAGGTTGATCATCCATCCTTTTTTACTCTGTAGCTCAGACCCATTATTCATACAGTTATCAGACCAAAAACAAAAGACCCTTACCTCCTTTCCCTTACCAGTTTTCTTACCCGTATTTTCCACCCTGGATTACAGAAAGTCTCCTATCAGTCTTGCCACCATACCATTTCAGCCAAATCTATTGTTCATACTACAGTCACACTGACCTTTTCAGAATCAACAGCTTAACCATTTCACACTCTGATTTAAATCCCTTCTAAGACCACCCATTGTAGATAATATCCAAAGACTTTAAGATGATTGGATCTTCCTTAAATAAATCGCTTCCTGGTCTTATTCCTCTCCTTTTGTATCTCTAATGATTAGAGGTACATGATTAGAAATATCAGTTTTTTTGTGCTCTCTTGCTTTTTTTTTTTTTTTTTTTTTGCTTTGGTAATTTGCTTAAGGAAAGTTTAACCCCAGCTAACTCTTCCTCATCCCTGATTGAAGTCTTATCTCGGGCTTCACATCCTGCAGAAAGTCTCTATACTTCTATCCAATCTGGGTTAGTTAGCATTCCTCTCTTCTCATATCATGCCCTACAGATATTTGTGACATTAAATTATATGGAGCAGAATCCCATGGCAAAGCACTTTGGACATGTCATATGAGTGAAATATAACTTTTTGTAGTAAGTCATTGAAATTTGGGGGTTAATTTATTACCCACCTAAACTTAGAAAATTCTGAATAAAATGTGGTTAATATATTGCAAATGTTGGATGAGACTTAGAAAAGTTAGGTCTCCCTCTGTGTTCACACAGACAAAGCAGAGTTCTTCTATCCTCTCCAGCTCTAATATTCACTGAAGCTATTTTACTAGGAAATGTTCAAAGAGAGCCAATTTGATTCTAGAAGGAAATGAAGGAAATTATGGGAAACTGCTTTCCCTAAGTACAGCAAACATTTGTAGAATAAATGAGTTTGCAGTTTATAATCTGTTTTTCACTCTAGCAAAGCTGGTGCTGTTCCATCTGAGCTGAGAAACTACTGGAGCTTGAATTATCCGTGAAGTCTGTGCCTGTTTGTCATGAAGTCTAGCCCACAGAGGATGGGGTTTATACACTGAAACACAAGGTCAATTTGGAGACCCAGCACTTTGGACACTACTGTACTTTGACAGCTGGTACATCATGTGCCTTTCCATGTTCAGGAGCCATTCCAGTGTCCCTTGGAGAATAACATTGAGGAAATGGGTCTTGCAGTGGGTATCAGGGTTTACCAGATATCCCCCAAACATTTGAGCTCTTTCTGTTACTCTATCTGTCCCATATATTGTCAAACAATAGAAAAGCAATGGCATGATAAACTTGTTTGTGGAATACTATTTCCAGATTAAAAGGCTGCCAACTATTTTTTGAGGAAAAGGGATAAATTTACCACAACACATCAATGGTTAGTTCTTCAGCAGGTGAGAGGGTCTGTAACTGGCTCCATTCCACTGCAAACACTTTTTTTTTCTTTCCCTATATAAAGATGATCAGTAAGGGGATCTTAACCCTTGACCTGGTGTTGTCAGCACCACGCTCTCCCAAGTGAGCTAACTGGCCATCCCTATACAGGGATCCAAACCAGTGGCCTTGGTGTTATCATCTCCACACTCTCCCGAGTAAGCCACAGGCTGACCCAGCACTGTGAACACTTTTGATTTTTGCCATATTTTTTCTCTTGATTAGTGTATATTAGTTGCTCTGGGGCTTTCTAGAATCTAAACTCCTTTACTATGCTTAGTGAATTCCCTACCACCTGTCCTAGTGGAATTTCCTCTACCTTAGAAGTGAAAAGGCCAGACACAATTTTCTAGCCTTGGTTGCATCTTGGGACTTGGAACATGTCCTGTTCTCAGCTAATCAGATGTATACAACACTAACTCTGAATGGGGAAGAGACAGGGGCCTCAAAGAATGCATTCTGGGAACCAGGGCAGTGGCAGCAGTAATGTCCATATACCAGGAGAGTAGTACCCAAGCTGACCACAGGAGGGATGAAAGCTGGAACGTCCAACATTCATAGATAATGGTAGCAATGCTTGCTAAACTTATACTGGGCTTGATTTTGATTAGGGTCCTGGTGGTCTAGCCTTCTTTGTTCTGGATTATTTTCTGCCCCTGGTTCTCCATTCTTCCTGGCAAAACTGTAATTCCCTAACAGTCTTTTTTGGTTCATTTTTCTTTTTTTTAATTTTATTTTAAATAGTGTGAATTTATGGAGTATAATAAGGTATATCAATACTTTGTGTAATGATCAAATCAGGATCATTAAGTCAGTGATTCTTAACCAGGGGTGATTTTTTTCCCCTAAGAGACAGTTGACTAAGTCTGAAAGCCTGGTTGATTATCACAGTTGGGGCAGGGATACTACTGTCATCTGGTGGGTGGAAGCCTGGGATACTGCTAATCATCTTACATTGCACAGGACAGTCCCCACAGCAATGAATTATGTGGCCCAAAATGTGAATAATGCCAAGGGTGAGGAACCCTGTCAGATTACATGAGGTTGATTGGACTTTAGGATCAACTGATCCAATGGCTTCCTTATTGTATTAGTTCATTTCTGTTGCTCATAACAAAATACCTGGAAGAGGGTAATTTGTAAAGAAAATGAAATTTGTTGCTTACAGTTTTGGAGGCTGGGATGTCCAAAGTCCAGAGAATACAGCTGGTGAAGTTCTTGGTGGTGGTGACAGTGACACAGGGGTCTCACATGACAGAAGATGACAGAACAGAGAGAGAGATAACTCCTCCTGCACTCTCCTTTTAAAGCCCTCAGAACCATGCCCTGACCACCATTTTTAATCCATTCACTAGGGCATGGTCCTACAGTCTAATCATCTGTTCAAGGCCTCACCTTTCAGCTACCATAATAGGATATTCCACTCTCAACAGTCACAGTGGGGACCAAGTTTTTAGTGCATAAAACTTGGAGGACACAATGCAAGTTTCAATGCTTTGGTGGTGAGGGAAGGGGGATATTCAATCCCCAGTACTTATTTTTTCAGAGTTTCTTAAAACTAGTAGAGTAGACACTCAAACTGCTTTCCATGTTTTACAGAGACCTTTTGTGTTGAAGTCTTTCTCCATCCAACAAATAGTTATTGTCAGTTCTACACCAGTTACATTGCTAGGACAGATTAATAAAAACAAAACAAAACAAAACAAAGAAAAAAAACATGATGTTATCCTTCAGGAGTTTTCACACAAATGGGGAAGAGAAATAACAAATAAGTAAATTTATAAATATCCATAGAGACAAACTGTCATAAAAATAGTAAAGGAGAAAAGATGTGCTAAACGACAGAAATTAGTGAGAGGATATCAACCTAAAGAACATGGACTCAGAGACTCCTCTGAAGAGGCAGCCATTTAATCCACAACTAGGGGAAGAGCATTCCAAGTAAAGAAAACAATGTGAAGGAAGGCTTAGCAAATGAAAGAGCTGGATGGCTAAAGAACTGAAAGGAACCCAGTGTTATTTTGGAGCAGTGGGTGAAAGGACAGTAAAAATAGATAAGATGGGAGGTACAGAAAGAGACCTTAAAGTGTAAAGCTCTGTAGGTTGTGATAAAGAGGTTGTAAATCTTCAGTCTTCGCCGATTCTTTTATTTACTTGTCTTAAGGATTCTCGGGTGATTTAAACATGGAGTTGCTTTACAGTTGCCCAGACGGATTAAAAAGAAAAAAAAATTATGGGATACTTCACTATGATTACATGTCTTAATTGACAGTTTTATATGTCTGATTAATAAAAATGGAGACAATTCATTGTGTATTAGTGTTATTGCTTAATAAAAAAAAATCTTGAAAGATATTCCTTGTGAGGGAAAAGTTTGAAATCTAATCAAGTCTAACTACTTCGTTTTTTGTAAGATGAAATAGAATCACATACAGCAGATACAACTTGTCCAATGTCACACAACTTAGAGAACCAAGTTTAAGATCTGGATCTCCATACGTCTATCTCGAAGCTCCTTCTACCAAACAGCCTGGCTTAGATGTCATGCAACTGGAGTCTGCGTAGAAGTTAATTAAAGGAGAGAATCTGGTTTTCTTCTTTTAAATAAAGATCCCTCTTGGATTCTGAACTCACTTGAGTGTGTCGCATTTTCCCCATTGCCCAGCACAAATCAAAATTCACTTCAAGAGCTCTTTCCAGGACAAGATGGCACTGTCCATGCAGCTTTTGGCAATCTGAGGATCAGAAAAACTGCATAGTAAATGGAACACCACATTTTACAGAAAGTGCCATGTTTCTGAAGTGGTCTGGAGCTTTCTCTATAAAGTTTCCATGTTGAAATCCTTCAGCCTTCTCAAGATGAGGGCTGACAGCTGGGAATATGGGAAAAATTGCAAAGTCTATACCTTTAGTTAAGATGGGACCTTATTTGTCGGGCAACAGAGAAAAAGTAAATATCAATGTCACTAACAAGGGACTACTGCACTCCTTCGACCTCCCAAAGGCAGTTTGCCTTGAATTCTTCCTAAAAAAACACTGTCTTGGCAACACGGCAGCCTTACACTACTTCTAAAAACGGCACAGCTGGGATATCCACTCTACAACTTTATGATTTGAAAATTTAGACATGTTTGAAATCTTTCATCCAGAAAAAAAAGCAAAATTGGTGTCTATCCTGGTAAGAAGATGAAACTGTTTATGCCCACAATGTTAATCATAAACCTCACTTATTTGAAAACAACGATTTTAACACAATTGCAAATAAATTGCATTTTTTAAAAATCATTGATTTTATGTTATCATCTGGACCCCAACCATACAAGGTAGCTGTCTGTGTTCCAGGAAATAAAGATGCATCTTCATTTGGTTGATTGTATCAGTAACCCAGCTTTGATGGAGCTCATGTCGCTTTAGCCAGTAAAAGTTTCTTTAAATCTGATAAGGTTACAATGCTCTGGAGTAAAAATAATAATAAAAAAAAACACCTATTGCTGTGTTGGTAATAGCTAGCATAAATTTTTTTTTTTTTTTGTCTTTTTGTCTTTTTTCCGTGTCCGGCAACGGATCGCAACCCTCAGTGTTGCCCCCGTACCGGACCGGGGACCGGCAACGGGATCGCAACCCTCGGTGTTGCTCCCGCGCCTCGCTCAGCCAGTGAGCGGGAACCGGTCTGTATGTGGGATCCGAACCCTCGGGCGGGAGCGCCGCCACGCTTCCCAAGCGGCGCACTATCCAGTGCGCCACCGGGCCGGCCCCATAAATTTTGACAAGACAGGAGCTTCCCTACTATGGTCAACAAACACTGTGCTACATTGCAACAAATGGAGAAAGTGCTGTCGTGCAATCACCAAAAAGTGGCCCCATTTATGCTGTAGTTCGGAATTCTAGTTCTGCTGAGTTTCAAGCTATTTATGGTTTTATGCTGGCCAAAGCAAGAGTTTTCAACTTAAAATATGATCCTGTGTTTAACTTTGGAACTGGTCCCTGTAGTGCAGCCTCCTGCAGCCCTCATGGACATAGAAGAGCATTAGCTTGATTTGGAAATCTGAGGGGACAAATGGAAGTGGGGGATGTTAAAAACTCCAAACTGCTTTCTAAACCAGTGGCTTCTGATTCTACATAAGTGTGTGTGGTGTTCACATGATGAGCATATTTCAACAGCCACATGTGCTCCCAGGTTATATGTTAACAATAAGTACCACAAACTCCCTAACACAATATTCTAGGCTCTGCCTCTCCCTGCTTCTGTCTCTGCTCAGCCTCCTGCTCTTTCTCCATAATTGCCTTGCTTCAGCTCTTCCTAGACAGAGAAAGGATAGAGAAAATAAATCTGGGGAGCCTGAAAAAGAGAAGTCCTGGAGGGAGTAGGAGAACTAAAAGAATTTGTTGTCATGGCCAAGGAAAGACAGAATTTCTATAGGCGAGGGGGTGTCAAATTCAAATACCACAAGTAGGTCAAAGTAATATGAGGTTTGGCATCTATGAAGCTATTGGTACCTTTGATAAAAACAAGTTTCTAATAATAATAATAATAATAATAATAATAATAATAATAATAATAAGTACAAGATTTGGCATTATACAGGTTCTATCTTGCACTAGTGTGTGATGTGCCATCAATTACAGAACTATGGTAGGTTTCTTTGTGGCCATTTTTGGATGGATTTTCAGCAAAAAGAATAATTTACAAATAGTTTCAATTGAAGAACCCAGTAAGGAACATAAAGCTTCAACAGCTTATAGAACACCAGCTTTAAGAAATAAACCAGTCAGCAATTCCAAATTGCATGTAAAGGAACCACCTCAGAATATGAAACAACAACCAGGAAACGATAAGCCATTACCAAAAACAGCCCTTAAAAAAATCAAAGGAAGCATGAAGCTAAGAAATCTGCAAAGCAGGAAGCAAGAAGTGACATTTGGCACCTGCTCCTGCCACACATGGCACACTACAAAACACTATCTCTCAGCCAACTTCTGAAACTCTGAGATAGACAAAAAAATTAAGAACCTATAGAAGAAACCGAAAGCAATCAAACAACTGAAAGAACAAGCAGCAACTGGAAAACAGCTAGAAAAAAGCCATTTGGAGAAAATTCAAAAATAGATAGAGCTCTTCTCCAGGAACTGGAAGATTTGGAATTGGGTATTTAAAGATTCACAGAAAGGAAGTTGGTTACCAGATATCAATCAGTGAAAACGCATCTTCTATTAAACCCATTGGTGTACACGGAATATCTATGTGCCCACATGTAATTATGAACTACAGTTTAAATGGTTACATTTATCCAAGATTCTGTATATGTGTGAAATTATTTAATTATGTCTATTAAATTGACATTTATATTTTGCATTCTATATCACATCAATACATGATATAAAAAAAATACATGAATGCTTTTCAGCTAAGTTTGACAGATTGAAAGACAGATGTCATTGTTTTTTGGTAGGGGACAGTATTTACCATATAAATGAATAAAGACATTTAAATTTTTTAAAAATTACCTCAAGAATTACCTTTTTATTGTGCATGATCAATAATCATTGCCATCAGATTTAAGGCCTAGCTTTACCTTTGGTATATACTTAATTCAAATGACTGCCCTGGAGGGTTTTGGGTAAATAAACTATGCAGCAGGTAGTCATTAATTTCCATCCTATCACCCATGTGTGGAGTCTATGCTAGTGTCCAAACTGCTTTTCCTTTAGCTGACAACAACAACAAAAAATGTTCCCACCTTGATGCCTCTGAACTGAATTTGTAACTGCTGGTAATTAATATAGGCATTTTTTTCTATATTCAATAAACACAAGATAAATAAACTTTCAAAGGAGGCCAATCTGGTCAGGGACTAGTTATGGGAAACTTTTAAATATCCATTTCCTACTGCAGGTAAACAGGCCCCTGTATGGACATCTGGACTACCCTCGTTGAATTCTGGAAAGCTACTACATGAGGAGAAATGCCTCTGATTGATCTGAGATTAAATCCTAACTTTTACATTTACTACTTGCAAGTCTTTGAAACACTTCTTAAATGCTCTAAAGTTCCATTTCCTCATTCATAATTTTTTCATTTACAATGGAAAGATGACAATATTCAAAATGATTCTAACATTTATTGATCCTTTAGTTTCTACATGCTCGATGCCTCTCTATGTAGTGAAAGGAATCAATACAAGGTATGTATTAACATCTTGATTACAAAGGTAAAGAAAAATGAGTGACTTGCCCAAGATCATCACATAACTGAAAAATAACAAATTGATCATATTCCAAAGCTTTGTTTTTTTTACCTGTATAAAGTCTATGAAGTTGTAGTCCAGCTATTCTTTTCTCTCTCTCTCTCTCTCTCTCTCTCTCTCTCTCTCTCTCTCTCTCTCTCTCTCTTGCCTGAATACTGAGTAAACACTGAATTTCAGAGCAATGAAAACGGCAAAGCTATTGCATGACCTAACAGGGTATATAGCCTCCACCACGTTTTCCATTCCAATGTATTTTTATAAAACTCATGTGCCTTAAGAGGAAATTTTATTTTATTTTATTTGCTTTTTAAATTATTGGAGATTTACTGAGCCTCATGTGAATTTGCTTGGCAATACGTATGTTCTAGGAAGCTTCTGATAGGCCTGGAATTGTGCAGCACTCTCCTGGTTATGCACCTGCAGCCTCGGTGTCACATCATTGATTTCTCCTTCATCGTCCTTTCCCTCACATACAATCAATTAACAAGCCAGGTTGCAACTAGCTCCTAACCACCTCTGAAGTCCACCCCCTGCTCTCCTTTACTGCTGCCACCACTGGTCCCGGTTACTGTTACCTCTCTTTCACAGTCACTACTAAGGAGATTTCCTGTCTCGGTCTTTCTCTCTTTCTATCATTCCTATGCTGCAGCCAATCATTCTCCTGCATAAAGCCACTCCGTGGTTTCTAATTGCTCTCAGATCAAGTTACAGCATGTTCTACCACTATGCACTTGCCCTCCCCCCCAACTGGCTGCCCTTCACGCAGTCTAAGAAACACAACCAGGTTCTTCCAGCAGTGAAAGAGAACAAATAAAAATGTGTAAATGTTTATTACTTTCTCTACTTGCTTCAACATATAAAGAGCCACGTTCTGAGAATATGTGCCCCTCCCAGATATAACACTACACAGATCATTCCCTCTTTCTCAAACATGACTCTTTGGATATCACACACATTCCAACTCTTCCCTTTCTATTAATTCTGTGTATTAGTCAAGACTCTTTGGTTTGTAAGTCATAGAAACCCAGCTCAAACCGTGGTATAATGATAACAGTAACCACATTATATAGGGGTCACTCCCTACCCCTCTTCTCCAGGAGTTGTGTGACCCCCATCCCTCTCTGATAGGGGGATGGATCTAGGGTTCCTATGAATGCCCCCAATGCCTCCTCCCCCACCAGCCCTGGGCGATAGTAGATTAATACAAGATGAACATCTAACCCAATGAACCAAGCATTTTCTTTTCCCCAAGACATTAGAATTACAACCAAATAGAAGTAGCATGTATTTCTATTTGGCTGAGTCCAAACATAAAATCTCTGGTGTGGGGGGGTGGCTACATCTTCTGTCATGTGTACCAGGAGCAGAGAAAGACAATCTAGAGGAATAAAGAAAAGAAGGAATTAGTCACACTGAAAAAATCAAACAGACAATTTTTTAAAAAAACAGGAATAAGAAGCAGGAGGGATTTCCATATCCTTCTAGTACCTCTGACCCATTTTTGCTGAAGCCCAGAAGCATTTTTGCACTTGGGTTAAAACATCCATCCCCCCCTTTTGTCTGCTTAAGTTCTCAAATTTATTTCTATTACATTAAACAAAAGTGCATTACAATATATTGTCTGTCTGCTATGTGATATGTAATATATATGTCTACTATATGTAAGTGTGTATGTATTTATATGCATGTGTACATGTATGCATACACACACATCCATATACATACATACACACATATATTTGTGTACACGTATACACACATGCACACAGAATCTCATCATAACTGAAAAGCTTGTTTTGATTTCCTTTTTACATATAAAAAATATGAGATTTATAAAAGCTGTATTACATTTCCAAGACCTCACAGTTAATCACTGTGCAATCAAACATGAAATCAAGGTATCTTTGACTCTTGAGTGCATGCTTTTCCAACTTTTCTTTGTTTCCCACCTCTATTCATTTGGATCCCAATGTCAGACAGTTGTTCATTTATTCATTTGTTCATTCCCTCGTTAAATATATACTAGTTTTATCTCTATGGCAGACACTATGCAGGCAATTTTCTCATAAAATTTTTTGACAATTTGACAGTACTGTTGGAGACAGTTCTCCATGTATTTCTCACATTTCTGCATGTCTTCTATTAGCCATAGTTCTGGATTAGCTTTTCAAGAATGTTTGTGTAGCAAAAAGCCTTGGAAGATAGAGTTAGTATCTTCCTCCAGAGTAGGGAAGATTTGTTTCCTAGCCAGTATAATAAAGATAATGTCTCCCTCTGTGGCAAATGTTGGGCATGTTTGCTTGCAGTACTTTTTAAAAGATTTGAGGTTTTCTAAGCTCAGGGTTCCTCTGCTGTAATGAGGCCCACTGAGTGTGTAGCACCTACGGGGGCCTCTCCATATCACCCTTGGGACTTGGGGACAAGAAAAAACAATGTGAACATAAAATTCATGTTGCCTGCTGTGCTGCGAGTAATAAAATCTTTTGCCTCTGACCCAGGAGTCTCATTTCTCCTGCCAACATCTATGTGTGGAAAGTTAACTTGTTAACTTACAAAAGAAAAAATATCAGAATCTTCACAGTTCTTGACAAATATGACTAACATAAGAGATACAAATTAACAATTATTGACAGTACAACTTGATTCATCAATGTTCACACAAACTTAAAAGTAGTAGGGACAATATTTGAATTTAGATCTACCTTACTTCTAAGCTGTCAAAGAAAATATAAAGGCATTAAAGGAGGGGAACAGAATTAATAAAACAGACAGACACCCTTAATCGGTCAGCTTTGTGCTGCTACATATTAGGTGCATGATGAGAACTTGTAGAATGGCTGACATTGTCAAATATCTCAGAGCCTGGTGCAGGGATTAGTGAGAAGCTAGTAGTGTAGAGAAATGATCTTAGAAGTTTTAAGAGACTTTGGAGTCAAACAGCCCTAGGTTCAGATCTGACGCTCTGCATGACACTGAATAATTTATTTAACGTGATTGAGCAGTAATTTCCTCATCTCTAAGGCAAGAATAATCAATTCTATCTCACAAGAGTGTCAGAAGCATTAAACAAGGTGATGTATAGAGCATTTAGCATGAAGTGGCACACGTAGAAAGTACTCATTAAATGACAGATATTAGTATTCTTAATAAGTCATCAATAAAGTTTGGATGAGTGAGTGATTGATTTTTCTACATCAATCTACTGCACCTTAACTATCAGATTACTTACTACTAGTATCTTCCCAGTAGTCCACAATGTAATCAGGTTTATAAACACAGAACGCTCCCTGAATCATTGCAGCCTTAAGGGCTAAAGAGGACCCTGATTTTAAGTGCAGTGAATACTAATGGTTGTTTTCTTATAACAAAAATATCTCCGGACTGCAATTTTGAGATAGCATTGAGGTTGAGCACTCACTCTGTGCCTTTCTACAAATGGCTGAGGGTTTTCCTGGTTATCCGTTTGTCTCTTTCCCATCCTGCAAAGGGGCCAAGTATTGCTGTTGCCAAGCAACGGTGCAGAGGTGGGAGTGATGTTGCATGTGTAAGGCAGCACTCTGGGAGCGAGGGGCTTAGTTCTAGAGCTGATCCAAGGGCACTGAAAAGGAACAGTAAAGAGTGTACTTTTCCTCAACAGCTGGACAGTCATGTCATTAATGCAAATCCCCCAATAATTAGAAGAGCTGCTTCCACCGAGAAATCCCATCACCAGATTTCTGTGAATTGTTGATAATCCTAAGTACACAGGTTATAGAAGCTCTTGAGAGTCACTATTTGCCTCCTAGTACCCCAACCAGAACTCACCCCATTAACACAGCTAAACTTCTTGGCAAATAGTGAGAACTCAAGATAGAATATGAGAGAGGGGTTGGAAATCTCAAACCCCAACCATGCATCTCTTCTGTGGAAATGATAGGAAAATGGTTCTTTCATTGATATAAGATCTTGAAAAAGGGACTGGGAAGTACCAGGGGAGAATAAAAGAGAACAGACAATTTGTAACTAGCAGTTGGTCTGTTTCATGTCATCAAAGAAGGAAAAAAATAAATAAATAAAGGTTGGGGATGTCTCTGTTACATTAGTAACTGAGGCTTCCGTAAGTAATTGTAGTCAAATTCATTAATGCAGAATAATATGTTCAAGCTTACAGTGTGCTAAGCTGTACTGTACAGTGGTTTTAAGCACAGACTCAAGAACTAGATTGCCTAGTTTTAGACCCCAGCTCTCCACCTTACCAACATGAGCGAATCTTGAAAGGTCAATTAACCCCTCTGTGCCTCACTTTTTTAAGTGTAAAACTCAGATAGTTATAGTACTCTAAGTCATAGGACTGCTATAAAAATTAAATGAGTTAATACATATAAACAATTTAAACTGAAGTCAGTATACAGTAAGTATTAAATAAATGATAGCCATTATTAACAATGGCTTCACACGTTTTTAATAAGAAAGGGGACTCATCCTATTTCTCTGTCTACTTTTCCCATAAACAACTATATCCATCCTTTATTTGGTACATGATAAATTTTTGTGGCATAAGCAAATGAGGGCATTCTAAAAGTTTAATTACCTCACTTTTATTTTTTCAATACATAGGTACTATTTTATTTAATACATTTTCAAAGCTGGCTGAAGAAAATAGAATTCCAAATCAGAATAGGACTAATAGAAATTTTCAGAGTAACTTTCCTTGTGTAAACACTCAACACTAATTTATTTTTTTTTAAATGTTGAGGTCAAAATTAGAGGCTAAAATTGACCCTCTGTTCTATATTTTATTCTTAACAGATACATATTACTGCCTTCCTGAGGGTCAACAAGAGTGTCCCGCAGTTCAGTTTGGATCTTTGAAATATAGTGCCCTTGTTTTGTGTTAGGTTTTAGTAGAGAAATCCTCTAGCCTCATTGGGAAGTGACAAATATCTTTGATTAGATACAGCAATCTTCTGCCCTAGAAAGAGCCCAGGGCCCCTTTAGAGTTCTGCAATTGTTTCTCACTTGGACAAACTGATTTACCTCTTAGTGTATTATTGCCTTCTTCATCTTCAAAATATAAGTCATAATTTCAACTCTTTAAATGTCACCAAATGGGACCATGCATATCAAAATGTAACACTATTTGAGAGATTGTCTAAAAAATCTTTAGTCCTTAACATGCTTTATTCTGAAACACACCTTGTAAATGAAGAAAGTTATAGTTTCCAAATCAGTTAGTGGGATAAATATTTTTTCCCCTTCATCTGGAATCTCTGAGATGGTTTTTTCATTTACCATATAAGGAATGCCATTTTTTCAACAAGAAACAAAGCAGAAATGGCTGTTGTTACAGCAATCAAGAAAGAAATCATATGATACACACACACAAGAAACAGAAACACAGAAACAGAGGTACAATCAACTCTTAATTATTCAAGACTTTAAAAACATTTTTAGAAAGCAAATGTTGGGGGCCGGCCTGGTGGCGCACTGGAGAATGTGCCGCTTGGGAGCGTGGCGGCGCTCCCGCTGAGGGTTCGGATCCCATGTAGAGACTGGTTCCTGCTCACTGGCTGAGCGTGGTGCGGGCACAACACCGAGGGTTGCGATCCCGTTGCCGGTCCCCGGTACGGGTGCGACACCGAGGGTTGCGATCCCGTTACTGGTCAGTAAAAAAAGACAAAAAGAAAAAAAAAAAAAAAAGAAAGCAAATGTTGGGGAAACTACAAAATATAGGTAATTATATCAATGAAGTCAAAGTGAATTAATAAATATTTACTACTTGGGCTCAAGCAGTATACTAGGTACTGAGATAAAGCAAATACATACAATGTTCTTAGAACTGTGCCTTCTGTATTACAGTAGATTGCAAATGTGCCCCCAATCCTACACCCATTACTATATCCACCCCCTTTGCCATGAAAATTTGCAGCACCCTCTCTGACTCTGGACTTAGTTCAGGAATAAGAGATAATAAAGAATCAAGAGTCACTTGTTTCTTACATGCGATACATCTATAACATACTCCAACAGCAACTATATGGTGTTGCATTAGTTTTCTATCACTGCATAACAAATTACCACAAATTTAGTGGCTTAAAACAACACCCACTTATTAGCACACAATTCTGTAGGTCAGAAGTTCCCCATTGCGTGTCTGAGTTCCCTGTTCAGGGTATTGTAAGGACAAAATCAAGGTGGTTGTCAGGACAAGTTCTCTTCTAAAGGCTTGTGGGAAAAAATTTAGCTTCCAAGTTGACTCCTGTTGGCAAAATTCAGTTTCTTCCAGTTGGACTGAGGTCCTTGTGTCCTTGTTGGCTGTCAGCTAGGGGCATCCTTAGCTTCTTAAGGCTGCTCTCAGGTCATTGCCATGTAGTCCTTTCGATCTCAGCAAAAGAAAAGGTCCCTCCTGTTAAACCTCTCTCATGCTTTAATTTTTTTTTATTTCCATTTCTGTGGTCAGCCATATTAAAGTCTCTGCTTTTAAAAGGCTGCTGTGACTAGGTTAGGCAGACCCAGATAATCTTCATATAGTAAGGTCAAGTGTGCCATATAATGTAACCTAACAATAGGAATAAAACCCATCGTATTTACTGTCCTGGGGATTATGTAGGGCATGTTACACCAGGATCAGAAAATCTTGAGGGATATTTTAGAATTCTCCCTCTAAAATGTACCAAGTTAAGGTTACAAGATTTATTCTGTTAAAAAGACCTTTGAAGGAATAATGTGAAAGAAAAGAGAACCCAACAAAAACTTAAAGCTAATCTGGCAATATTTAGAGCCGTCAAGGCAAATTTTCTCTATTTTCCCTTTTCTAGAAAGCTGTGTATGTCAAGAACTGAGTGGAAAGGGATACAAAAGGACTTTCTGCAGTGCTAAAAATGCCTAGATCTTGACCTGGGAGTTGGTTGCATGTATGTATTTGTCAAAACTTACTGAATGACATGTATGATATCTGTGAACTTTAATGTACAAAAATTATAAAGCAATAGAGAAAGAAATACCTAGGAGCCAAGTACATAGTGAAAGATGTGTGGTAAGTGATAGGGTACCCATGCCTTCTGCAAGACAGAGATGTGAGACCCAAAACTAGGACCAGGAAGAAGTAATCAAAGTATATGCTTTGTTTTCTAAGGTTGCACACTTTCAATAACCCTTTTGATGAATCTAGAATTTTGACTGTCAATTAAATACAGATATTATGTATGTTTTACTTATTCAATGTCTCTTGAGATAATTATTTTATAAGAGTGCCTCACTTGTATTTCAAATATCCCCAGGAGAGTTTAGGAGTCCTGAGGGAGACCCTCAATTGCCTTATTGGTATTCCATTCACTAAACACTTGAATGATAGCATTAAATCTACAAGGACAGGTATGTTAACAGAAACCAGCAACACTCCAGTAAGAAATCACTCTTACAAAATTGCACTGATGTATTGTTATTTAATATGTATATTGCCACTGAAAACATCCTGTACACAGATACCTGAATGTGGAAATGGAATTAGGGTGATCACTTCCCTACTTCTGTTCCATGACAGATTTCAAAATGGGTCAAAACAATAAACCCACATAAGGAGGTAACAATTCTTATATCTCCCTGTTCAGGTAGGGGTATTTCCAGATCTTCTCAGGTATCTGAAAAAAGAAGACTTGGTCTCATAAACAGAATCTTGAAACCATAAAGATTTAGTAGAAATAAAGGAAATGTAGGGAAGACTTCTGATCACTCTCTCGGTCACATAATGACATGAAGCTTCTGCTTCACTGCTTATTTTAAAAGAACCACCATTAAGTTTAGTTGAAGCAAGAGGAAACCACCCCTAATTTGTCAAGTACTTATCTGTTGTGAGTAAAGGAGCTCAGGAGTAGCGAGAAGCTTTGGAGAGGGTGGATGAATTTTAGAACAACGACTGTGGACAAAGGAATGTGGCTCCAGTCAAAAGGAGTAGGTAGAAGAGCCCTTTCTGTGACATTTCAGTTTAAAATGGAAACAATAGCACCTGCCTTTCCCCATGATTCATTTGGTTCCTGGTCCAAAAGGGTGTTGATGTCATAACACAATGGATCCAAACATTAACACGGTTGGAGCTCAGCCTTCATATCTTCCCAGTACCGTTTACAGAGACCCCAGGAATCTCACGTCTTCCACTAGAGGAAATCCTCCTCCAAGTTCCCACTTAGCGTCCCCCTCTTCCATCACTTCTGATCCTCCTACAATGGAATCCCTGGACAGTGTGTTAAAATTTTCTTCAGTCATTTAAAATCACTCTAGAACAACAAAAACAGGACATGCACTGTTAAGGCCAGTATATGATCATGATTTGAAAATGTATCTGACAGAGCAAAATACTGTCAGGTCAAAAGAAACAAAAATAAGTGAAAATACTAGCAGAAAACCCCACAAGGGGTTTGTTTTAAGTCTAAGTTTAATTCTATGTCCTTGGTATGCTGTTTACCTTCAATATAGCTTTGAGGGTAAAACAGTTAAAGGACTTGATTTTGTCTTTCTTCGATTTCTTTCTTCTACTTTTACATTTTCTACCATCTTGCTCCTTAAAAGTTTGAGAAATAGTGAAGAGACAAGAGGCAGCGATTCACAGACTACAAATCTTTTCTTGATTACAAACACTAGAATGCTGAAGAATAAGATGCTTGCTACGAAATGCATGAAACTGAGATTCTTAAATGAACTATTGAACCAAGAATTTAACTGAGTTCTTTTGACCACCTTAGCCCAGAAATGCAGGAATGCACCACTTTATGGCTAAAGTACATGGCATCTGTACTTTGACAGAGCTGGATGGAAATCCTGGCCCTAACAGGATCTGTAGATGCTGTACTAGATAAATTAGTTAATCTCTCTGAGTTTTAGTTTCCTCATCTCTAAATTAAAAATAATGGTACCTTACTACACAAGTACTTGTGAAGATTAAATATACACGGAGATTTTGAAAGAGCTATGTTCTTTGCACTACAAGAAGTTATCACAGAAGTTGTAGTTATAAGGCACAGGTATGTTAAAGTTTCCTTAAATAGGTTAACTATCATGAAGAACTGGGTTCAGTTCTCCCAGGGATCCTCTGAAATACCACATGAACACATCTCAGGATTTCCTCACCAGACAGTAGAAGGGCTGGAGCATTTCTCTTCTGGTTCACATTCCCCATTAGTTGAGGGTTGCTCCTGGGACATTCCTAGTGCTATGCAATTCCGGGTTGTGCCTACTTGCCACAGAAGAAAACCATTGGGCAGTGAAGAAGACAAAAATAGATGCTTGAGGTAGGAGGCTGAGAGCATGCTAGAAACTGTCTTGATATGTAAACTCAGGTTGGCCAAGGGCATGGGGGCAGGCTATCAATAGCATCTGCTATAGTGGTGAAGTGGCAGTTATGTTTGGTTGGAAGTCAGAAAACCTGAGGACAAATCCCAACTCTATATTTAACTAAATCTGAGTCATTCATTAACAGATATTAATTGAGCAACTACTAAGTTTCAGATAACATTTTAGGTAGTAAGAACAAAGCAGTGAACGAAATGGATAAAATTTTTGCTTTTGTGTCACTTAGGCTGTTATGAATGCTCAAGTCCTGCACTTTTTAGTTTGCAAAAAAGGAGGTAGTTTTATATTAGAGTAGGGGTCACATATATAGTCCTTATAGTGTACAGGAAGTTATAATAAATTAGTAAAGATGACTTGGTCATGGAAATAATAGGGAATCAGTCTGGGTTTTTTTACAGTTTACTTGTTTGAGTCAGGATCAAGTGAAGTCCTCTCATAAGTCACTTTTAATTTATAGGCTTTCACTTCCATCTCTACTTTTTTGGCTTACAAATTATTTATTGAGGAAACAGTTGTTCGAAAAGTACAATTTCCCACAATCTGGTCCTGGTGATTGCATCTCCATGATTGTTTCTAATTCCTATTAAATTATGCTTAGATCTAGAGGCTTGATAAGATTCAGGTTGTATTATTTGCCAGGATTACTTCACAGATAGTGTTGTATAATTCTCTTATGAGGTTTGAAATATCGGTTTGTCTCTTTGGGATCTTAGTAGCCATTGATAATCATTTTCCAAATCCATAATTTTATGAGCAGTTACATAAATTGTCATATTCTGATTCTATCATTCCTAATTCCTATAGTAGCTGAAATATTACTAGAAGTGAAAACATACTCTCATCAACTATTTAGTTAACATGAGATATAGATTGTCAAGAAAGAAAAATAAATGCTTTATTCTCTCATCCAACTTTCAAAATAAGATGATTTTATGGTACCTCTGAAATATATAACAATGAAAAAAAACATGCAAAAAAATGACCAATAAAGTGTTTTCCTTTTTTTGCTTTTTAGTATCTCTTATGAATTAATGCATTTAAACAAAATTAATAAATAAAATACACAGCAATTGCTATTATTAAAGATGCTGACATTGTCCTATCTTTGGCCACGGAAACACATTTGTCTCCTGAATCTTTTAATGTAATCCTGGACATTTTGATATTTTTTGACTTCTGGAATAACAAGATGCTCCAACTAACTTTGGACCAGTTTTCAATTAGCAAAAGATTCTTGATTCATTTTTGGTGGAAAATGGAAGTGAGAGATCATAATCTGGATGCTAAGGGAGCTCATTACTATTTGATTAGTCATTGTTTCTAGGCATTTTCATTGCACAGAGCTGGAAATATGTTTTTACTTATGACACTATAAGTTCATTATGATACTCCCAATTCAAACACAGGATTATAGTGATTTTACTTAGTCTCACTGATTTTACATTTGCATCTCCCTTTTGAACATACCAAAGCTCTCCATTTTAAATAGCACCCAGATAATTACTTATTTGATTTATCACAGAAAACAGCCTCAGAATGACAAAACTAATACAACCACCAACACAGCATTTTTATTTCTTTCAGTTAATGTTGTCCTCAGTGTATATCCCACTACAGTCAACTTAATTTAAATTCTTAGTTTAGTATTTTTCTGTATGGTTTTCAACCACTGTATAAAGAGTTGCATTTATATGATATGTCTTAATTTTAATGATTGAAGACTGATTTTTAAGTATTCTTTTGTAATATAACTACATAAAATATTTACCTACTTCTAAGATCAAATCTATCAGTTAAGATATATTCCAAAAAGACTAATTTCTAATAGGGTATCCTCTAACCTATTCCTTCTTCCCTTCATATATATATATATATGAATGGATCCACATATATATATATATTAATTTATAGTTTATCCTACCATTTCTTCATTATTTTAAATAAAATATTATACATTGGCTTTTAAATGCCCCATTCTTAAATGAAAGGTCACATCTTTATGCACTTTTTTCCAGCTTGCACTTTTTTTTTTTAATAATGTATCCTGGAGATCAGAGCAGAATGTAAAAATAGTTCCCACTCTTTTGCCAGCTATATAATACTCTACTGTGTGGTTACATATTCAACCAGCCTTTTACTGATGAACATTTGAATTTTGTTCAGTCTCTATACATTTGACATATTGACTCCTTTATCCGTGGTATAAGTTATAAAAATGACTTGCCGGTTTGATTTTATACATTTTCTTGCTTATAGTGTTTTTTACATGCAAAAATTTTGAGGTTAAGTTAAATTTATCTATGTTTTCTCTTATTATTTCTTTTTATTTATAGTCAGAAAAGTTAACTCTATTCCAAAGTTATAAAGAAATTCACTCATGTTTTTATGTAGTATTAAAATGCCTCTTTTTCTTTTTTTGCTTTTACCAATCTCTGATGCATTTGGAGTTTATTCTAAAATAAAGTGCAAAAAATGATTCAACTATATATTTTCCATATAGCACATTAAAATATCCCATACTAAAATCTCTCTTTCTCCACTAATTAGAGGTGCCACGTTTAGTATATACCAAATTTTTATAAGCAGTTATTTCTGTTCTGGGTTTTCTGCTGTTTTTCCATCAGCCTATTTACTCATTCTGTTTATGGACAAAATCAATTATACTTATAGAGGCATTATAATATGTGTAATGCTTAGTAGGGCTAGCCTCAGCTTCTTCCGTTGTTTTTCCTTTTTGGGGTTTTTCTGAATATTTTTGATTACTTCATATTCTAATTGAAATTTATAATCAATTTGTCTTGCTCAAAAAAGCTGATTTTTTGTTGTTGTTGTTGTTTGTGTATGTCTTTCAGGTGTAAAATATTGTCTTCTTCATATAGTTTTTGGACATCTTTTGTAAAGTTAACCCCTAAGTATTTTATTTTTATTTGTGCTATTACAATGTGGAATATTCTCTTTCATAATATCTTCTACTGTTTTTGTTGGCCTATACATAGGCTATAGATTTTAATATGTTAACTGGAAAATGTCTTACTTTATTAAGTTATTGTTTCAATTATAGTACTTTCTAAATTTTTTTCACATATATAATTTGATTTTCTGCAAATAAAGATAGTTTTACCTCTTCCTCCTCAATTCTCATGTCTCTGATTCTCTTGTCTAATTGTATTGGCTAATATATCCATCACAACATTAAATAGTGCTGGAGATAATTGATACCCTTTTCTTTATCCTGACATTAGTAGAAAAGCCTCTAATGTTTTCATATAAAGTAAGATGTTAGTTGTGATAGATTTAATTACTTTTCCAGGTTTTTCATTTCATCCCTGTAACAGAACTGTTTATCCATACACTTTGTCATGTGATTCCGACATGCCGCCCAGTAGAGATGTGGAGTATTTATGTTTTCCCCATTAACTGAGTTTGACCATGTGACTTGGTTTATCGAAAGGAATGTTTGTGGATGTGATGTAAATACAGTTCTTAAGTATGCTTGTATGATTTGACTTGGTATTTTGTGCTGCTGCCATCCTCCATGGAAAAATAAAATAAAAAGAAATTCTCCAGGTAATAAACTTTTTCCAGAATAAAGAAAAACATGGCATAGACCTTAACTTAGCCTGCAGCCTGCAGCTTAGCCCAGTTGATAATTGCTGAGTGGTAGTAAACTACAACTGAGCTGCAGACTTATGTTGTTGCAAGTCACTGTGCTTGGGGTTTGCTTGTTATGCAGCATAATTGCAGCAATAGCTAATAAATATATTGATTTTCAGGCCAAACTGGATATATACAATTGTGTGTGTATGCATGTGTGCATATGCATATATAATGTTAAGAAAATATTAATTAATTGATGTTTTACTAAGTGTTTTGACACAAAAGGGTGTCAAATTTTATTAAATTCTTTTTCAGCTTCTAGGAGAATAATCATAAGTTTTTTTACATTCAATCACACCCTTACTCTGAAAGTTTCCTTACATGGAAATTCAGGACAATAATTCACTCATAGCACGAGATAATAAAAGGAGATGAGTCTAAATTGCCCTCAATTCTCTATTTACTCTAGTAGTTCTCACCAAAGAGATTTTCAAAAATTCTATTACATATTGCAGCGCAATAAGAATAAGAATAATAACAGTCAAAGTTAAGAATCGTTTTCTCCACAAAAACTAGATCTTTTTTAAAATTTTATTTTGAAATATCTCTTCACTTCCAAAGCAATAATTTCTATCAAATCAAGTTCTACATTTTGACATAGGAAAAATATTCCCACCCCTGAATTGATTAAATTTTTTTCTAACCTCTATTTCAGCTAAATACCTACAAAATGTATCATCTTCTTCATGTTGTCTTTCATTTTCTTTTTAATTCTCATTTCTTTCTTGTACTAATGAAAATAAGGAAGAAACAATGGGAAAATTTTTCTTGTTCATTTTCCTTTTTAGTCCTAGATTAGAGCCAGAAGGAGGAAATAGTCTTGAGGTTAATAGTTCTGCCCCCTCCATTCTTTTTTTCTTTTTTTTTTTTTTTTAAAAAAAGATGACCGGTAAGGGGATCTTAACCCTTGACTTGGTGTTGTCAGCACCATGCTCAGCCAGTGAGCGAACCGGCCATCCCTATGTGGGATCCGAACCCGGGGCCTTGGTGTTATCAGCACCGCACTCTCCCGAGTGAGCCATGGGCCGGCCTCCCCTCCATTCTTAATAATAACACTTATTTCTTCTGAATGGAAAATTAATACATATTCATATGTAAGATTTGGAAAATAAAGAAAAGTATAAATGAGATGACAACCCATATCCTAGAGACTTAATCATGATTTATTTGTTAGTATTCTTTGCAGTTTTTCTCATATTTACCACCTATAATGAAATATGCATCTTGATTATTTGCACTAAAAATTATATAGTAAATATATGTTGTTATCATTGGCAACACTTACAAATATAATTTTTGATGTAACTATAATATTTCTACTACTTCAATGTATCAATGTATCAATCATTCTCTCTCATCTAAATTTAAGGTATTTTTTCAAATTTTGGCTCATCATGAATTATGACTTGACAGAAAATTTCAAGCATAAATTTCAATTCACATTTCAGATTACATTCTTACGAGTGATCTCGAGAGAGGAATCACCATAGGTCATAAGACTACTGGTACATTGTTGCATATCAGACAATCTCAACTGAGCTGTGTTCAAACACGGAATGATGTATTTTTTTCCCCCAGTAATGAAATCGGCTTTGACTTTTGAGTTTTGAATTCACAAATGGTGATGTGGCTGGAAAGGAAGAACTATTACGTATCTCACTACCTTTCAAAACATTGGCTATATTTCCAAATCCCCCTCTTAAAGCTTGAGCCGTGTAATCACGGTACACCCTCGGCAGAGAAGGTGAGAAGGTGGTCTGCGGGTTTTCTCAGTCTCTTCTCCTGCATCTCCTCCTGGTCCTCTCTTTTCTCTCACCTTTTCTTAGCCTTCCTTCTCTCTACTCCTCCACCTCTCTCTGAAGAAGTAAACCATGTGTGTAAAGCTATATGGAGCAGCTTGTGCTTATCTGAACAACACAATTATAGTGACAACCTCATGTTTTCTCTCTTCTGTCACTTGCTGCTGTTTCTCTACCTAATACTGACAGTCAGTCAGGGCTCTTGGTGCAGCCAGCGTCCAGATGATGTTCTCTCATTGTTTCTAGGGGAGGCCATAGCATCCTCCTGCTCTGAAGCCTCCTATAATGGGTTACAGAGGAAAAGAGCAGACATGCCTCAAGCAGTTGACACCAAGTCTGGCGAGTCTCGCCCCTTTCCTGGGAAGCCTTCTTAGGGAATTGACGAGATGGCATAAGCCCTTCTTGACCCAGTGGAAACACGTCCTCTGCTCTCCAGCTGTTGAAATGCTGACCACTGTCATGGCATCTTAGGTTGACCAACTGTCTTCTGTACTTTTATCCATGCCTTGGGAGCAGTAGACTCATCTCCTGATGGTGTCAGTGATAAATTTTCAGTGAAAAAAGTTTGTTTTTAATTTTCAAATGATATTTACAACTGCTTAGGCAGAACAAGATACTGTATTGGAGATTTCAATAGTAAACAATCTGTTCATGTCCGCTGCTCTTTTCCTCCTCTTTTTTTAAAACTGAAATACATATCTATACATATATCTTAGTATAATGTATCATATATATATAATGTTATAAAAGATAAAAATGATAATCCTCTGTATTTCCACCACCTGTAATTACCTACTATGGGGCTGTACACATTTTTTAAGAGCTCTGTGGTTTGCTACTGAATTTGTCAAAACTTGTTACTAAGACTATTAAATGTTTGTCATACACAATAAAAATATTTTCCAGTTTTGTTATCATCAATGAATCTTTCAGACCTGTGCTACTTTAGGTAGGCACTGTTTCAGGAGGGTTTTCTCTGTGGGTGAATGAGTGTGCATGTGTTTTGCACAAATGCATGCAGCTGCTTTTCAGTTAAGCAACTGATGATGCCAAGTCTAGGCCAGCAGCCAGCAATTCTGTCCTGAATTCTATACTGAACCTTGATTTTTAAATCTCTGCCCAGAATCCCTATCTGATAATCCAAAAACCAATCATAGGATTTGACTTGGAAAGTTACCATGAGTGAACGTATAAATGGAAAGAACAAGAGAAAGGAGGAAGGAAGGAAGGGGGAGCTCAAAGATGCCCTACAAATTAATAATGTTATGGCTGTTTTACTTCAAGACATTTGAAGCTTAGAACATTTTAATAATTTGGCCAAGATGAGAAGAAGCAAGATTCAAGTTCAGGTCCGTTTGACTTCCTGAAGTTCCATCATTAATGCAAGTGGTTAAAGAAACTTTCAATGCTTTTCTCTTCTCTGCCTTATTTCATTCCTTAACCAATAATAGTATGTTAACATATGGGACATATTTTATTGTTTTAAGAGGGCTTTCACTTATATCAATTTATTTAATTTTCTTATCATCTCTAGAAACAAATATTTTTGTTCTCTATTTCCAACCCAGGACACAGGCTGCAGATGAGATACCTGGGTCACCAGCCAGTTAATCACACACGTGAGATTCAAATCTAGGTTTCTAATTTTTTTTTCTTTTCTTTAGTTCCCTATTTTGTTTTCAGTAACCCTGAAGTCATTCATTATACCTGCTCCAAATCTGAAGAGAAGGAAGAATTGAAAAAACAAACTGTGACCATCTTCTCACTCTTTGCTCATTCTTTAAAGTCACAAGCTAGCAGTTCATCAAGGAGAAGAAAGATTTGATTGGATATGACATTAGAGTTTGAAGTTAGATTGAGTTGAGTTTTAATGACATCACTGAAAAGTGACCGTAGTGTTATATAAAACACCAAGCATGACATATAAGTCTAGGAAAGGACAGTTACCATAGTACAGTTAAATCAGTGACTGGAAACATACAATGCCATTACATATTTATACATAACAAGTATGAATTCCTGAATAAACCTTTACACTTGGAGCAAGAACCCTAAGTAGTAGTTTTAAGCTCCAGCAGTGGCTCTCATACTGGAACCTCCTTCTATGATGCCTCTTTCTTGCTCAGAAGTGTTCTATAAATACCATCTGCCCATTGAATCAAATACAAACTCTTCCTCCCTTGTATTCCCAATATGGACCAACCTTGCTCTTCAGCTTTAGTCTATGTGCTACTCTGTATATGCTCCAAGCTCCACCTGTGTCCATCCAGTCTGTACTTTCCAGTCTTCATGCATATGAGTTTTCTAGGGCAGCAATAACAAAGTACCACAAACTCAGTGGCTAAAACAATGTAAATGTATTGCCTCACGGGTCTGGAGGCTAGAAGTCTGAATCAAGGTGGTGACAGCATTGGTTCTTTCTGAGGGTTATGAGGGGAGTGTCTGGTGCAGGTCTCTCTCTCTGTGGCTCACAGACAACCGCCCTCTCCCTGTGCCTCTTCTCATTGTCTTCCCTCCAGGCATGTCTCTATATCCAAATTCCCCCTTTTTATAGAAACACTAGTCATACTGAATTAGTGCCCATGCTAATGGCCTCATAACTTGATTATGTCTGTAAAGACCCTATATCCAAATAAGGTCACATTTTGAGGTTCTGAGGGTTAGAACTTCCACAGAGAAGGGGGACACAGTTCAACCCATAATACTATATTTTTACTTGTTTACTCTTCACTCCTCCCAAAACTTATTTTCTTCATTTTTCTTTCATGAGTTTGAAATCATATTAGTTGTTACTGCAACCTTCTTCATAAAGCCTTTTTTCTCTTTATATACTCTGCCAACCAACTCAACATACTCTCTTACTTCAAATATCTATTATGCTTAGCTTAATTTTTCTAGTGGCACTTCTACTTTATATATGCTGGGTATACTTTTCTTCTTCCCCTTAGTGGAGAGCAATGACTTCTGTATGGTCTAACTCTTACCCCATGCAGTAGCAAATGCAGGTCTTGGTATCTGAGAATTAAATAATGCAATGTTTGTGTACATGGTTATTCATTTGACTAACAATTTGACTAACAATTGGAACAACCGGTCTGAATAGGCGAAGATGTAATTCATTTGTATTTGTATCTTTTATACTAGACACAGTGCCTGGCACAGAAGAATGACATTAAAATGAATGAATGATTTTTCTACAGTGTTATATGCTGGGGAAAAGGAAGAGAAACAGCTGATAGAGAAGGTCAACACAACTAAATGCTTGCAACATAAATCATGCCAGCATCTCATTTGCAAGTCCCTCTTGACTGTAGAGTTGGATTCATAGTCTTGGATTAAATGAGATCCTTTCAGGAGAAGCATCCACAGGGATCGCTGGTTAGCAGAACACCATAGGAATGGTGGATGCTTGAGACCAATGCAGATGGTCTCAGCAGGGGTTTAATATAGGTTTTATTATTATTTAGGTATAGCAAGGCCAAGAGATCAGGAGACGACTGCTATTGGAAAGATAGTGAGTGGTGCTCACAGATCCCAGGAGGAGCGGCATGCTATGCCATGGAGTGGCACACAGGAAGGAACTGGTGTTGGCTAGGAGGCAGAGGGAGAGGGAGAGATTGTGGGCAAAAGCCTTTAAGGTAGCTTCCCTAGAAAGAAACAGGCAAGGCAGGGTAATCAGCTCTAGGACTAGCTAATTTGAATGAATTAACTTCATCTAGCTGTGGGGCAGAAGGGCTGTCTATAGTTGTTTGGCATCTGGCCCTGGGGTGATTAGGGCAGGTAGATGTGGTCCAGAGTATGAGAACTCAATAAAGGAGATGATTAGGGTATGGGCTCTAGACTGGGTGCTCTGCATTTGAAAAGTGTGCTCAGCAGGCCAGTCATTTAACATCTCTAGAAATTAGCTAGCCCTGGGAGGGGCAGTCTTTCCAAAATAATCAAGACCCTAGATGTGAAAGCAATAGATACAGAACATAAAAGACACAGTATAAGAAGTCAGGGTCTCAGTCACCCCACCCCTTTCAATTACATCATCTAAAATATAAATTTCATTAGCCTGCACTATTTCCCTTAAACCTCATAATAAGCCTTCAAGGCAGGTATTCATATTTTCTGTTTTACAGATGAGAAGTTCAAGTCTTACACAGGTCATATAATATTTCTTAAGTTTATACAGTCAAAGTGATGGGCAAGTTATTTCACTTCTTCAGGTCAAAGAAAAATTTTATTTTATACCATGCAATATTACCGTCACCTTATTTGCTTACAATATGCAGGCACTTTCAATAACAAACCTGCTTGAAAATTTGTGGGGTAAAGCCTTGGGAACTATGACTCGGCTAACATATGAGGCAAAAGCAACACTTCAATAGCGACCTTAATATCCCTATGCTAGTCCAACAGTGCTGAAGGGACTAAGGCTTTTGCAGCCTGTGTTGGTGACTCGTCATCTGTTTTATTTTATTATATATATTTTTTTCCTTTTTGTCTTTTTTCGTGACCAGTAATGGGACCACAACCCTCGGTGTCACGCCCGTACCACGACCGGCAACAGGATTGCAAATCTCGGTGTCGCGCCCGCACCGGGCTCAACCAGTGAGCAGACCGGTCTCTATATGGGATCCGAACCCTCGGCAGGAGCTCCGCCACACTCCCAAGCGCCTCACTCTACCGAGTGCGCCACCGGGCCGGCCCAATTTTATTATATTTTAATTGCAGCCAGAAAGACTATAAAGAGACCTTTTAATGGTCTTTAACATAGCTGGTGCTCCTTTCTTTTCACCACTCAGCCTCTGAATCAGCATTTTTGTCCAGAAGTGCAGGTTTTACTGCTTCACTAATATTTGATTTGCTTTCATAGTTAGATACTACAAAGGTGGGTCCAGAAATCTTGCAAACAAGGTTGGCTTTCTCCCCACTCTCACCCCTTGTGAGTATCAAATATCCGCAAGGTGAAGCAAAGTAAACAACTGAAGTCTCTGAATGACCCTTGGACATACCCATAGTGGAGTCACACAGATCTGATTGTAAACATTTTCTCTATCCTCCATTTCCAGGGAGGGCACAGAGACTTTTAAACAAACTGTAAAAACATATAAGGATGAATTTCCATGCTTAGAAGCCCAAGCTATTGCCTTTCTATAAGTGCTCAGTGTCTCTGTTCGCAAGTGCTGATTAGAAGTGCTGCAGACACAGAAAACAGCTGAGCCACAAAGGCAAGTGGAAGGATTTTCAGTTACCTCCTGATACCACATTTCATACTGTTATGAAATTTCTATTTCTGTAAGGAAGGGCCATCATTTCTCAACTTTAAGCAGGTGTTACACAGCCACAGGACCCTCAGTTTTAGGAGTGGGGGGGTGAAGGAAGGGAGACTGTAAACAATTTTGCTATAAAACAAAGACTTTAGTGTCAGAGTCTTTCGGGTCATTTCGAACTCTTGCACCTTCAAGCCATGTGACCTCAGGCAGGTTACATCTGTGAGCCTCAGTTGACTCTCTTGTCAAATGGGAATCATATTTTCCTGGGCTTGTTTGAGACCGAAGTGAATGTTGGGTGTAAAGGGCTTATTTCAGTGCCTGGGATATATCAAGCACTTGATAAAATTTTAGCTGTTGATAATGAGGTATACAGGGTTCTCTATTGGGGGCCAATTATATATATACATAATTTAATGTTTTGTTTTTAAAGACAGAATTTAAGTCTATAATGCTTGCCTCATAAACCAGGGCAATCCCAGTGCTATTTGGGATTATCTGGAGTTTTAGAGCTGGAAGAATCTTTACCATTCCTTAGTCCAGTCTCTTCTTATTACATATGTGGGAAGTAGACAGCATGATCCAAAGATTATTCAGTTACCACTGAGAAAGTGGAGCTAAAACAAAGGTGTAAGTGTTGTTTCAGTAGAGACAAACAAGCCTTAGTAAGAATATAAACTCTTTGACAGAACCTAACTCTGAAAACTGATCAGTCCCAAAGCTAGTGCTTAGAGCATAAAGCTATAGGGACTTAAAAGGAACAAAATTCTGAATCTGTGTCATAGCCACCCACCTGACACTTTACTTAGAGAAATGCTCTGTCTTAAGCAAGATGATATTATTATGTGAACCTGCTTTTGCAGTTTGTGAGACATATTTGGCAACAGCACTATTACCACCATATGCAAAGAAAAATGTTTCCTTCATTCACACTCTAGCCCTGCTGGGTCTTCAGGGTTGTGGCTGAAGCAATCTTCTGTGACTTTTGCAGGGGGAATAACTTATCTCTTGGCTCTGTTATTGGTAAGGTGTTGGGGAGAAATATCTTAATAGTTTTTCAACCACACTCTTCCTTACTAACCCTTGAATGCGGAAACTTGCACTATGCAAGTTTCCATTTGCAAGTTTCCATTTCCAGTGCAAGTTTTCATTTCTTAAGGCAAAAGCCCACACTGGTCTCTCCCTATTTTCTCTAGTCAAACTATACGATGTGGGTATAAACAATGAAAGTCCAGATTTTCTACATCCTAGGAGGATATTTAATGGTTACACAGAAAGGATAGTGAAATTCATGTTTCAGCACGAGACTTTAATCAGGATATGACTCTTTCTCAAAAGGGGCTTGCCTTGGGTTAAATGTCCCCCCAAAACATAATCCCCACCATGACAGTGTAAAGAGGGTGGGAAATTCTATTATTGTAATTGAAAGGTGGTGCCTTGAAGAGGTGATTCGATTCTGAGGACCATGCCAGTGAATGGATTAAAAATGGTGGTCAGGGGCATGGTTCCAAGGCCTTTAAAAGAAGAGCATATGAGAGGTTAGTCTCTCTTTGCTCTGCCATTTTCTGCCATGTGAGACCCCTGCATTGCTGTAAAGCCACCACCAAAGAAAACACTCACCTGATGTGTTCCCTGGACTTTGGACTTCCCAGCCTCTGAAACTGTAAGCAATAAATTTCATTTTTTTACAAATTATCCACTCCCATGTATTTTGTTCTGAGCAACAGAAATGGACTAATAGAGGGCTTAAAACTTCTATTCCTTCACAGTATCCAGGAAGAGATCACAGAACTAGCATTGAACCAAAAAAGAGGCACCATTTTCAGAAGAGAAAGTAAAATAGAAGGCTACTATTTACCAGGGACAATTGGGAGAGCAGTGGTTGGAGACAACTTTTCAATAATATAACAATTGGAGTCTTCTGCATAAACCTAGTAAAGATTGTGTATCCAAATGCAAGAAATACATTGAACAGAGTTGAACTCTTTCTTCCTTACCTTACTCAGCTTGGGCTGCTATGACAAATTACCATAGACTGGGTGGCTTATCAGCAACAGAAGTTTATTCCTCACAGTGCTGGAAGCTGGTAGTCTGAGATCAAATATCAGCATGGTCTGAGCATGGTGAAGCCCTCTTCTAGGTTGCAGACTTTTTCTTGTATGCTCACATGGTGGAACAATTTAGCTAGCTCTCTAGCTTTAATAAGGGCAGTTTACCCTTCATGAGACTCCACCCTTATTTCCTAATTACCTCTCAATGGCCTCATCTCCAAATACCCAGTACCTCATATTGGGATTAGAGTTTCAACATATGAATTTTGGGAGGACACAAACATTCAGTCTCTTTCACCCATCCTCCCAAGAAGAGAGCA
Organism: Galeopterus variegatus; assembly: GCF_000696425.1. NCBI lineage: Eukaryota > Metazoa > Chordata > Mammalia > Dermoptera > Cynocephalidae > Galeopterus > Galeopterus variegatus. Next base: position 690,603 of record NW_007726224.1, on the reverse strand, counting down.
ATAGAGTATGACAGAACAAAGAAAAACCTTGGTAAAGAAGTTTTAGAAGTTTCTAACAAAAAAATTTAGTTTCTACTTATTAATTCTTATGATTATACATTGATTACATATTGATAATTAAACTAATCATATAGCAAAAGTTATAAGATTTTCTTTCCAGAGTGCATACTTTTCAATAAAATCCTTCGTAGTGCGTTTTCAAAAGTCCCGAGGTTTTATCAAGTTAGCTAAAGTGAGTAACTCTCTAAGTTAATCTACATTCAGCCCAGATTAAACAAAGACAAATAAATAGCCCATAAAGCCATAACTTCTTTTTAAAAGTTTTATTTCTAATAACTAGTAGTCCGAGAAAAATGAACCCAGAATAACTGTTGATATGGCAGCATCAACAATATGTTCCTGTTTGCTTGTCGATTATAATCTAAACATATGGATGGACTTTAGACCAAGCATTTCTAATTTAGCAGAGCTGATCCTGGATGTTGACTATGAACTTATATTGAGCTAGGATAGTCCTGTTCATCACTGTTGGCCAATCTGCTCCAACAATGTCCTTTAGGTTAACTTTGTTTATCTCCCTAATACTTTTGGCAAGATCATTTAAATGACTATGGAGAGTGGCAAGGAAAATGGCTGAAATAAGGCTTTTACCCCAAAAAGTCTTAAACCCAATAGAGATAGTTACAAATTCATGACCAGAAATTATATCATCTATTGACTTCTATCATGCAAACAGGAAATCATAGAGAAATATTTAAAGAAAGGCAGTAAACAGAAGTCTTGAGTTGCAAAGAAAATAATGAGTAGCATACTAGGAAGAAATAGCAGGTAACAGTGACAGAAATTGAGGAACTAAATTATGTATATATTACACTATTAGAACCTGAGTTGTATCCTGAATAGTGATACCTAGTTCTCTGTGGCACCTGTTGTACAGTTGCTAGAAGTATTTTCTGCCTTTCTTAACTCCTTGTATAGCTTTATCAAACCAAAGAAACACAAAAATAGAAACCACCATAATCTGTTGATCTGTCCACATGGATTCCAATGGTAGCCCTTGCCTAACTCTTTAAACTCATCTCCTCCCATTCCATCTCCAGCTTCACCCACACTGGCAACAGACCTTACAGTGTTCACTTCTAGCTCATTCTTTTCCGATTCATCATCCATATTTCAACTCAGTTCCTCCAGGGGGCCTTCTCTGAACGATTGAACTATGTTGCATGTTCGTAGGTAATAGGCAAGCTTTTTAACCAGAGCATCTCAATCAGATATATAGACACACACATTTGTACACATTTATGTGCATATACACAGATGTACACACACATCATGAGCATGTATATATTTGCATATGTGTGTATGGATTTATTACAGGAAATTTGTTCACGCAACTATAGATGATGGCTAAGCCAGCCTGAAGTTTACAGGGCAGGCAATTAGAAAGGGATTATCCAGAAGGAAAGAAAAGCAGTTAGAGTCCCAAATGATGCTTGGAGTATCTGACTGTCAATATACTTTTTAAAGTCTCCTTCTAAAGCCACATCCACCCACGATAATCTCTCTTTTAACTAAGCAACTAAACTAATTTGGGACTTTATACTACATTGGTAAAGTCCTTTTACAGAGGCAGGTAGACTAGTATTTAATTGAGTAACTGGGAAAAGGAATGTATTGCTACAGAATGGCTGCAGGCTCCCTCTCTGCTCTCCAATCTATTGAGAAAATATTCTTTGTAGCACAACCTAACTGGAAACATTCATAACAGAAATGGAGTTGTGGGGAAGGTTGTACAGCCCAGCTACAGCCCAGCCATGCTGATCTATCACAAGGCCATCACATCTTTGTTACACTTCTCACAGTGTAACAGAGACACAAAAAAGATTATTCAAAGCACCATGAACGCAATGAGAAACCTGAAGGGACTGCACCTCAGCAACTCTTCTGTTAGAAGGAGAAAACTAGGTTCAAAATCAGCTTCTGTTTTTATTGTAAAGACAAGTAAGTTTCACAAGAAAAATCAGTTGATTCAGTCATTTCAAAAGGACACAAAACTTGGGCAGCATGACAAATGTTATCTACGGCTAAGTATACCTTAAAAAATAGAAATTAGTAGCATCATTTAAATTAACAATGTGACATTCCAAAGTACTGAAAAGCTATGTTGATCAAACTGTTATCATTATCTAATCCAAAATACAACCTCTCCTTAAATGATTTAAGCAAGAGTTACATTCTTATGATTAAATCTAAGTATAATTGTCTGTAAAGTTTCCACCAACCAACGGCTTGCCCTTAGCAAACATTTTTTCACATTTTCCCCTACAGCAATTCTTTCAACATATTTTAACATCAGTATGTGAAATAATCAAAATATATAATCCCATCCCTAAATAGTGATTAGAATTGATAGATAGGTCCTTGCCCCCTAGCTGTAGACTGTTGTCTCTTAACTGAGGACTTTTGTCCCATACATGCATTACCTAAAAACCCTACACTAAAATTCAAATGAGAATCAAGATTTCTAACCCTCCACACATCTTAACTCTCAGTTCTTTGATTTCATTGCTCTATAACAGAATCAAATCACTCACATGCTACTAACAGTCCTTCTCTGAGGGCAAGTGCCCTACCTGTTTCATGGAACATAATATCCCCATCATTGGCACAGTGTCTGCACAGAAGTCAACAACTATCTAATGAAGGGATGAATGCATGATTGAGTGAATGTGCTGATGTGAATGAATGTAGCTTGCAACTCTTTCGTCAAGTCTATGTGACGCTAACAACCATCACAGGGCCTTGGAGATCGTTTGTGTGATAAGGGAAATAATCTCCAATGTGATGAATGGATATGCAAATATAAAACCACATCCATTTTAGTTAATTCCTTCTACATCTGGTCTTCCAGAACAGCATGGTTCTTTCAAGCAAGCACAAGCCAAGATTTTAGAAGCAGAAATGAATCCAATGACTAATTCATTCAACTGTTATCAACAGAGTACCCAGTTCATGCCAGGAATTGTGTTAGGCACGTGAGAAACAAACATGGCAGAGAACAAGCACCCTGCTGACAGCACAGTAAAGAGCAGCCAGACAGGTCACACTGTGTAGTAGAAACTACAGGAGTATATCGGAAAAAGACAAAAAAAAAAAAAAAAAAAACCACAAAAAGGGCCGGCCCGGTGGCGCATGCGCTAGTGCGCCGCTTGGGAAGCGCGGCGGCGCTCCCGCCGAGGGTTCAGATCCCACATACAGACCGGTTCCCGCTCACTGGCTGAGCGAGGCGCGGGAGCAACACCGAGGGTTGTGATCCCGTTGCCGGTCCCGGTCCGGTGCGGGGGCGACACTGAGGGTTGCGATCCGTTGCCGGACACGAAAAAAGACAAAAAAAAAAAAAAAAAAAGAAACTACAGGAGTATGCTGGGTGTCCAATCAGCTTACCGAGGAGGGAAGGTGAAGTTATGAATTCTCTTCTCTGAAGAGTCCAAGAAAGTGATACAAAAGTGACATCTTAAAAACAAAAAAGTTTCACTCTAATTTGACGGACCAGGGTGGCAGAAAGTGCTATGGGTAGAGGAGACAGAATGATCATTATATTGGGAGGACTGGATGAAAGGTATGTGGAAGCAGTTGAGTCAGGGCTGGTAAATCTAAAGGTATAATGAGTCACAGAAGTTTCTCGTAAGCCCCCATATCACGATGACCATAGGGGTCTCTGAACCTAATCTACTCACAGCTTTACTCAGTCTTTCATGGAATCCCCTTTGACTCCCAACTATGTCTGAATTTTTTTCCTTGAAATAATTCAAAGATGTCATGTTCAATCTCTCTCTCAGTCTCTGGTGCACAGTAAGTCACGCTTTCATACATGCTACAGGATCAGTTTCCTGAGTGTCAAGGGCAAGTTCAGAAGGATGTAGCCAATTTTTATTAGGAAATATATAAATAAACTCTGAATTAATTAATAAATATTTATCTAATATGCCTTGAGACAATCAAAATAACTCGTTGCTAAGAGGTTCCCTGTCATCTCAAACAGATGTCCTTAGCTAGTCCAGGGGTTCTTAACCTCTCCATTAACATTGCATGCCTGATGATTCTTTGCTGTGGTGCCTGCCATGTGCATTGTAGAATGTTTATCAGCATGTCTTGCTTCTACCCACTAGATCACTAGCACCCTCTCCCCCGCCCAGTGAAAACCAAAAATGTTTCTTAATGTTGCTAAATGTCCCCTGTGGGATAAAATCACCCATGGTTGAGAACCATTGACCTAATCTACATTTTGGCTAGTATATTTTATATATACCAATGGCCTCTTCTCACAAGCACAAGTTTTCCTGAAGTTTCTAATATCTCCCCACAGTTATAGATGATATTAATTGAATGCCATTTGCCAGGAAACTTGTGAAGGAATTGCTGCTATTAACACCATTTTATTGATAGGAAATTTAGGGTCATGGACATTAAACATTTTTCCAACAGGATAGGGACATGAGGAGTGAATTCAGAATTGGAATCCAAGCTGCCTGACTGCAAAGAGGAGTCTCTTAGCGTCTCCAATACATTATTTCCCAAGAAAGAAAAGTCTAGACTCTTAGAATTTTGTGGCATTCCAGAGGACCTGGTAAAACCTAATCCAGCTAAGTTTGGAAAACAGAATCCCCAAGATATTCAATAGTTTGCATACTTGAATTTTGAGTGTTGAGATCAAGGGAGAAAAGATCAAGTTAGAGACAAATTTGTTGAAATGTCTTTTTTGGTGGCCAACCCATGCCAGGTGGAGTTGTGTCCATTCCTTCTGGTGGACTCTGCTCTTCTCTTGTCATAACACATCCCTCATTATATTACCAGTGTATCCTGACTTTCATGCCTGATCTGTGGGACTGGGAATTTCCTTATAGCAGAAACATTTTTACTCATCTATTTTGTGACCAAGAGTTTTTCCACACACATCGTAGGAACTCAGTTAAAGCTGGTTGAATGAATGAATAAATGAACAGGATAAATCCCAAATATCAGATATAGAGAGAGCTATAAACTTGCAGGATGGGAGTTACAAGTGACTCCTGGCAGCCCAGGTACAAATGAAAGCCTGTCAACTTAAACACTTACAGAAAGTGTTTTCTATTATCCAGACAGGAAGCCACAGGGAGCAAAGTACATAGATTTAAAGCAGCAAATAAAGTAAGAAAAAATTGGCCCCAAATCAATAAAAATTGTCTATCCTTTCTTTTCAGTTTTATAGTTCAGTCCATGGGTGACCCCAACCACCCAACTCACTTTCACCATCATTTAGTACTATTAGATGCCTTGTTAAGTATTCAGGGGCACCTACCCTCCGGAAAGGGCATGGGCACTTTAGCACCACAAATTGATCCATAACGCCTCTGTATGTGCAGCCTGTTGAAAAAGATTACAAAACACAGCTCCTGCTTTGACAAGTTTCCCAGACTTGGAGCTCTGCAGCTGGAGGCAATCAGGCAGCCACCTCTGTCCCCACCACCCACCACTCTGGACTCAACAATTGTTCCTTTATTCCCAGGATGAGTTACTAACTTGGAAGATTTCCTGATGTATCCTTCTCTTTCCATTTCAGATTCCTCTTTTGTGAAAGCCACTGGGGCCCAGAGTCACACCCAGTTTTGATGAGGCACCTGAGGAACAAGGAGGGGAAATTAGCTGCCTAAGATCCCTCAGGGACGTAGTTGCAGAACTGGGGTTAGCTCAGGAAATGTTGGTGGATGGAATAAATTGGTTGGACTGAGGAGCTAACAGGTCAGATCTTCCACTGGATTTAATGGGAAGTCACTGGAGACACTGATCTAGCAGGCTAGAGCCAGATTGGAGAATCCTTTGATTGACAGTGGTAGTTATTCAGCATGGCCGGAATTATTCATTCATTCATTCATGCATCTACCAAATATTATAGTACACCTACTATGTGCTAAGTAATAAAAAAGTTTCTGGAGATAAATGATGAATCGGGCAGACACAAACAGAGCAAACAGGATATAATATGTAATACATTGCACTGGAATATAATATAATGTAAAATATATTATTACATAGTATTTTATATACAGATAATCCTCAATTTAAGGTGGTAAATCCTCAATAAACACATGGTAAATTGAAAATATGATAAGTCAAAAATGCTTAATACACGTAATCCACCAAACATCATAGCTTAGCCTAGCCTACCTTAAATGTGCTCAGGACATTTACATTCACCTACATTTAGGCAAAATCATGTAGCACAAAGCATGTTTTATAATAAATATTGATTATTTCATGTAATTTATTGAATACTGTACTAGAAGTGAAAAACGAATGGTTGTATTGATGCTCACCACTAACCACACAGCTGAAATCACACTGGGCCTGAGAAATGTTTAAAGCATTAAACCAAAATTAATTTCTGAATGATGGGGAAGATACAGCAATAGGGTCATCAATTTCTCTCTCTTCTGATGAAACTTGATGAATAGCTGGTGGAAGGCACTGGGGCATGGACACTGGTTGCTGGTTTAGCAGGCATAGTGTTCTTCAAGTAGATATCAAGTTTTGATTGCACAGTTTGTTTCTTCTTGTTATTGTGTATTTTTCTACAGCAAGTAAGAACATCCTGTATCTGCCTGTCAGCTCTCACAAATCTCTCTTCACTCACATCTATTTCTTCTAACATCCATACACCACTGCTGATAGTAGCAAACACCTCTGCCAGTTTCTTTGCTTTGAACTTTCTTGTTCCATCAGGTATAACTTCTTCCTCTGCCTCAATTCCTTTACTTATTTCTTCCTCCAGTTCAATCAGGTCCTTATTGGAGAGCTCTTCAGCCTCCATGCCAAGAAGCTCATGAATATCCTCTTCATCAATGTCCTATTCTAGCTGTTTCTCAAGCACTAATATGTTATCATCAACATCAGAATCTTTGTTAAATTCTTTAAATGTGTCTACATCTCCAATGCTGTTCATACGTTGCTAGGTGACTTCTTCCCATGCAGCAGCAATGTTCCAGACAGCATCTAGAATGCTGAGGCCTTTCCAAAACTCTCAGTGTTAGGCCAAATTCAGTCTCTTCAACAGCCTGCGCAAATGTTTGGTGTAAATACTATGCTTTGAATGCAGTGATTGTGCCTTTGTCCATTGGTTGGATGTGTGGTTGTATTCAGCGGCAAATGCAGAACTTTTACATTAGGATGCATGTTGCCAATATGCTGTGGATGCCCTGGAGCATTTTCTAAAAATCAGAAGAAACTTGAATGAGATGTTGTTTTGCCTACATATTTTCTTGCCTGAGGAATAAAACAGTTCAAAAACCAGTCTTCAAACAATGCCAGTGTCATCCAGTCTTTCTTGTTATGGCGAAAATAAGTGGAAAGCGTATGTTTGCTCACGTTCTTGAATGCTCTAAGGTTCCCTGAGTGGTGAATTAGGAAAGGCTTTAATTTAAACCCTGCAACATTTCCATCCAAAAGCAGTGTTACACAGCCTTTGAATGCTTCAAATCTGGCATCGTCTTGGACACTTGATGAACGCATGTACATTCCAGCATATGCTTCCAGAACAAGCTCATTTCATCAACATTAAGTATGTGTTCTGGCAAATATTACTCATCCAAGATTATCTTATGCGGCTCTTCCTTAAAAGCTTCTGTACTTTCAGTATCAGCAGTTGCTGCGTCATTGCTGACCTTCATATTATGAAAATTATGATGCCTTTTGAAGCCTTGAAACCACCCATGACTTACTGTAAACATTTGGGCACGCTCTTTCAGCACATCAAGGAGACTTCTTGCCTAAGCCTGGATCGTTAGTAGGCTAAGCAGTAAGCACTTCTGCATCTGGTGTCCCATCCATGTGACAAGTAATTTTTCCATCATCAATCAGCCCAGCTCTTTTGTTCATGATGACAGTGGATTCAACTGATACTGATGATTTCACTGCATCACTGATTAACTTCTTAACTTTCAGGATGGTCAAGATTGTGGATTGCAAAAGACCTAACTCGTGTGGTGGCCATTACTGACTTGCTGCCTTAAGGCTGCACAATTATTTTGAATTTCATCTCAAAATAAGAGACTTCCTTCTCTTCTACCCAGAAGTAGGAGACACAGATGAGTGTTTTGTACATGGGATGAGATTCAAAAACCACAAAACACAATATCCAAAAAGTGCTGGCAACACAGTGCACTGCAGAGCATCTGTTGTTCACCTTCCTGATCCTTGTTACCACTGCCCAACATCAGGAGAGAGTGCATACTGGTGGCTTGGATAAGATCAAAATTCAAAATTCAAAGTATGATTTCTACTGAATGAGTATTGCTTCCACACTATCATAAGGTCAAAAAATTGTAAGTTGACCATTATAAGTCCAGGACCATCTGTACGACCGTACATGATATCACGTGACACATATTATCTTAGTCAGCTCAGGCTGTCATAACAAAATACCATAGACTGAGTGGTTTAAACAACAGACATTTATTTTCTCAAAGTTCTGAGACCAAAAGCTGTCAGATGGCTGTCTTCTTGCTGTGTCCTCACGTGGCAGAGAGAGAAAGAGAGAGAGAGAGAGAGAGAACTCTCTGGTGTCTCTTCTTATAAGGGCACTAACCCATCATGAGAGCCCCACCCTCATCATCTCATCTAAACCTAATTATCTCCCAAAGTTCCCATCTCCACATACTATCACATTGGGTCACACATTGGGGGTTAGAGATTCATCATATAAATTTTGGGGGCACACAATTCAACTCATATCACATATAATTGGACATAATATGATAGAGAAAATAAAGAAAAGACTAAGGACTGAAAGAAGAAAAGGCCAGAGAAGATTTCCTACAGAAAGTGACATCCAAAGTCAAGTGTGTTGTCGAGTTCAGAGGACAAACATGGAACCAGAAACTACAGACTGTTGCAAAATATCCTGAATAAATGTAGGAATGGATAAGGAAACAGGCAGGAAGACAGGAAAATCCAGTTGCTGAGCTCATAGGCTACAGAGTCAGGAAGAATTCAGGCATTTATCAGCTATGACCATGAACAAATCAATCAAAATTACTAAATATTGATTTCCATAATTATAAAATGTGGAGAATAATAGTAGCTAATTTACAGGGAAGATGTGAAAGTTGCATGAGGTAATTTACATAAGGAGCTTAGACCTGAAGCTGTCACATTATAAGTGCTTGATAAATGGAAGGTATAACTATTGAAATATTAAAAATATTCTATCAGCATATCTGGTTGCCTCTATCTTCAGAGTATATCCTACAACCAACCAAGGCCACTGCTCTGGTCCAATTCACCTATTACCTGTGTGACTCTGGGCCAATTATTAAAATTCTCTATACCTCAGTTTCCTCATCTGTAAAATAGATACAATATTAGTGCCTACTGCATAGAGCTGTTTTAAGTACCAGTAAATTAATACATTTAACATGCTTTAAAGGATGCCTAGACTTTGGCAGGTGGCAAGTGCTGAGCAAGTGTTACCTATTATTATCCTCTCTTATCTGTATCATTGCAGGGCCTCTCAGCTGCACTCTCTGCCTTCACCCTTGCTCCTGAGTGTCTTCACATAGCAGCTAGGGTGACTCCTCCAATAGATTAATCATATTACTTTCCTCCCTACCCAAAACCCCCCAGTGAGTTACCATCTTACCCAGAGCAAAAACAAAGTCTTTGCACTGACCTGGACCCCCTTACCTCTCTGACCTGATCCCCTCCTGCCCTGACATTGCTCACCCTGCCTCTGCACCCTGGCCTCCAGTGCTGCCCCTCTGACTTGCTAGGCACCCTGCACAGCATCTTTGTACTTGTAGTTCTCTCTGCTGGGAATGCTCTTGCCACAGGGATAGGCATGGCCATACACTCACTTCATTCTAGCAGGAAGACCTTCCCTGACCAATTGACCTAAATAACAGATGCAACCCTAGCACATCCTATTGCCTTGACCCTTCCTTATTTTTCTTATCATCTGGTGTGTTATGGATTTATACTGATAATTGCCCATTGTCTACTTTCATGACAAATGTAAGCTCCAGGAGGGCAGGGATTTGGTTAGTCCATTGCTGTGTCTTTGACAGCAAGAAATGTGCAAGGCACATAACAGTTCAATAACAAATGAAGAAAAGAGCCATCATCAGGGCTAAGATGCTCAGTGTCCCCTCTAATGGACCACTGACCATATGGGGTAGAGGTGGGCCCCTGTGTCTGACAGGCACACTGGCCTTTTTCCTGAGTGAAAGACTCATGGGCTCAGAGCCTCTGACTGCCAGACTAGTGTTTTTTCTAGGAGTATCCTGGAATATCTAACAGGATAGTACTCAGGGGCAGAAGGCAAGTAATCTGCATTGTTTAGCAATTCAAGCATTACCTTAATGACCCAGTAAATCACCCGTGAAAATCTGAATGTCTCTAAAATGTGATTCTGAGAAACTGCTGACTCCAGCAGTCTCCAGGGGGATGTTGTTAGTGATCGGTTTTGGATGTGCCTCTTGTAGGCACTTTTATGTTCCAGTTAGGTCAAGGTGCAAGGCACTACGGTATATTTCTCCCGACTTTTATGCAGCAGAGTGTAATCCATTCACAGGCAAGGCACGGCTGTAAATCCTGCAGTGTGTGTGTGTGTGTGTGTGTGTGTGTGTGTGTGTGTGTGTGTGTGTGTGTGTAGATTTTGTGGTGTTATTTTAACCAGAAACCTTATTCAAATGGAGTCATGAAGCTATCGGTCTACTTTTCAAAGCAGGTTGGCTTTCCGCAATTTTTCTTTCTTACCCATCTTAATTTTTTTTTTTTTTTTGAGTCGGTCTACTGTTCAACCTGTTCCTCTGTAGTCCTACCCTTAGATCTAGGCAACAAAGGCCACTGTCCTGGGCCCCATGCTTTAGAAAGTGCTTATATATTTCAAATGTGTTGGAAAATAAATCTATTAAAGAATACATTCCGTCACCTCTGCTTCTTGGCATCCAGCTCAGCTCTGACGCAGCATGATCCCTACCCCTGAACCTCCACTCCTGTGCATGTTCAAGCCCCAGGGAAGTGCTTCTCCAGAGCCCTTGCTCTCTGTCCTACATAGGAAAGGTCAGTGCCTTGGAATGCCCTGAAGGTTTGCAGGTTTGTCACTACCAATGTCAGAGATGGTTGCTGGGGGGATTGAAACAGCAGGAACACCTTCAGCAAGACAACAGACAAATTAATTAACTTGTGAGATCTTTCCTGCAGATAGTACGAATGCAATAGATTTGTGAATCTATGTGCAAAGCATCTATTTTCTTGCTTGTCTTCATATTCCATCTCGTGGTTCTAGAGGTGGGCATGAGTTGGTGAGGTACTCACATCAGTGTACAGTGTAGTTAAGGGACATTTTCCTGTATTAAACAATTCATATTGCTCTTAAAGTTTTGTGCTTATATTATAGATGGAACACACATGAAGCATGATACTGATTCTTTACATTGGTAACTCCATGGACATTGCATGCTAGAAGAGCGAATAATATTGTTGCTAAACAAATTGAGTAAGATTTAATTAAATTTGCAAACACTTAAATAAAATATTTAAGCTTTATTTAAATAATTTAAACTTAATTGTTGATATTTTTATATAATTATCATTTGAAATTTTATTTTAATTTTAAGATATGTGAGTGTTTTAGAATGAACCTGAAAAACAAACTATTTTTGATTTTTTGACTTTTTACATTGACTTTAATTTACATTTACTTGATTTTACATTTTTACCAAAATGTATTAAAATCCTTTAGATTTTGAATCTAATTGTATGTTGCTTTTCAAACCTTTAAATCTTGTAGAATGAGTATAATTTGAGATTGTGACAGAATCCAAAAGGATCAAAATTTAGCTCAGAGAAGAAAAAAGCTGAAAAGAAAAGAAAGAAAAAAGTAAAACTTTCAACAAAGGAATCTGTTTAGAACTAGAAATAGAAAAAGTGAGCATATCTCATTTGGCAGGAGTCACATAAAATTAGTAACTACTGCATTGCAAATTCTCGATGTAAAGAAGACTTTATTCATTGAAACAATTAAAAATGAGCAAAGAAATCCTCATCTAATCTACAACTTTAACAAGTAGATGAAATCAATGCAAATTTGTAATCTTTACTGAATTAAGATAAAATTACTGATCAAAATGAAAGAATATGTGGGCCTCCATGTTCACCCTGTGTCTGGATCCTAAGTCAACCTTCCCCAAGACTCGGTGCAGGAGAGGCTTCTGTAGCCTCAGCTTCTACCTGCCCTACTCTTCCTAAATACAAGCCCATCTTCACAGTGGTTATGACAAGAAAAGGACACAGAGCACTACGAGAATTTGGTGTGGGGAAGCTGCAAGTGTCCAGGCCAAGTGCCTACTCACTCTGAGCTCTTTTCCTCCAGTTTTGTTTTGTTTTTGTTTCTGTTTTTTTAAAGACACATACATTGAGTACATGTCATGACCTTTTCCAAGTGCCTTGTAAACTTTATCTCGTATTACCTTATTTGAAGAACAAACAACCCCATGGAAGAATTAATATAGTTTCCTTCATTCAAAGATGAGGAAACAGAGGGGTTGTATCTCATACATATAGCAGGGGTGGTGCTGGGATTTGAACTCAGGTAGTCAGTCTGGCTCAAAGAATCTGTGCCATTCTCCATTCTATTAAACTTTCTTTAGTGTTGGGTAGTAAACCCATCCTCCGTCCCTTCTGCATTATTCTTGAGCAAAGGACTGTACTGAGCCCTCCTCAAAGAAGATCTTATTTCATGGTAAAAAGTAACGTCAATGTCTATCCTCTACCCAATAGTATATGAGCTCCTTGAGGTGTGGACTTTGTCTCAATTTTCTTTGTTTCCCCTGTGCCTATAATAAGGCATAGGTATTTTAGGCTGGGCCGACATCGAGCTGCAAACTCTACTCTTGGTATGCATGGGCAACAAGGCTGAGTCTTAAGGGAGAGGAGCAGAAAGCCTGATATGAACTTCAGGTCTCAGCTTCATTCTCTAATACACCTTAACCAACAATGAAGCTGATATTTGTATCCCTATTTGACTTCTATGTAAGTGTCTCAATTGATTCTGAACTTCCAAGAGAGAAGAGGTTGAGTGGAACTTATTTCTTTGGAACTCTCTTCTAAGCAAGAATGATAAATGTTGGTCAAGTCTTACAGTGGTAGTTAACCATGCAACTTTATTGCAGTAGATCCTAACTCTCACTTTATCTGGCCCACTTCTCCCATATTAGGGTGTGCTCCCACTTCACTCTCAGGACCTTTGCCCTCAGTACTCTCCAGAATATTGCTCATCACAGTGAGTATTATATTATGAATGTTATTTCTTTGTTGTCAGACATCACAACTCCCACACTCTAAGCTCCTTGAAAATAGGGACATGCAGATGCTGTCTGTCTTACTCTTCACTCTATTCCCTGTAGCTAGCACAATGCCCAGGACTTAGAGTGCACTTAATAAATAAATATTAATAAATGAGAAAATAATAAGTTAACATGTAAGTCTAGTACCCTGGAACTATGTTGATGATTATAAAAAATATTCAAAATACTTTAAGAATTTTACCTGATGTTTTAAAATGTCACTGAGTCAAGCAACTTAGTAAGAAGCTAGTGCCAGATTAGGACAAAGTTCAGTTTGGGTGGGTGAGGGTTCAGATGGCAGTGGCTCTGCCTCCAGCTTGTAGTATAAACTCAAGAATATGAGCTGTATGGGGATATGATTCCGAACTCACATTTTGCATTCTAATGGGCATCCCTGTATTTTCGTAAAATCGTATGATGCATGACTAAAAAAAAATCACAAAAAACACTTTTCACCTCATTCTACTGAATGAGGAAGCTGAACCATGCAGAGATGAAGACTTTTCAACTACCCATTGGTAGAACCAGAGCCAGAAGATAGGAATCCTAGTCTACCAGGTCTGTGTGCCTCCATGTGTTTTCCAGGAAGGTACCCTGTCTCTCATTAAACACACATATGCCAGCACTCAGTAGGCACTGAAGATTGCATAGGACTCTGGAAACTCACTATTTACCTGAAGAGGGAGTTTAATCAAACAATGAGTACAGGTAAAATTGAAAAGATGCTATGATGTGGTCCCAGGATTATGAGAAGCCATGCAGAAGAATCTTCTAAATTGACGTAGAGAGAAAGGATTTCAACCTGTGAATTCCAGGGTCATTCTTGATTTCTGTTTCTATGAGGCAGAATGGCAAGTGCATAGGGGAGCAGAGGATGGGGTAAGTGTGGGGCGGGGGTCATTGTAGAGGAAATGGAGGTCACATGGAAAGAGACTCTTTCACTCCATTTCCCACCTGATGGAGTTTTGATGTGTTGTCTCCTCCAAAACTCATGTGGAAATTTAATCTCCAATGTGGCAGTGTTGGAAACTGATTGAGTCATGGTTTTGGACCCCTCATGAATGGATTAATGCTCTCCCTGGGGGAGGGGGGATTAATGAGTGAGTTCTCGCTCTATTAGTTCCCACAAGAGCTTGTTGCTTAAAAAGACCCTAGCACCTTCTCTCTCTCTCTTGCTTCCTGTCACCATGTGAGGTGCTTGTACCCGCCGGCTGCTGCCACTTTCCTCCATGAGTAGAAGCAGCCTGAGTCCCACACCAGATGCAGCTGTCCCAGAATCATAAACCAAATAAACGTCTTTTCCTTATAAATTACCCAGTCTCAGGTATTTCTGTTATAGCAAAACAAAGTGGACTAAAACACTACCTTACCTTCTACTCTCCACTGATTCTAGTTCCTCAACATACCTACTTTCCCTACAGCCTTTAGCCTGCACACATTCCAGTCCTGTTACCCAAAATGTCCCTACCTCTATCTTCATATGGCTGCTTCCTCATTCTTTACATTTGACCTTAAATGTAATTTCCACAAGGAGGCTTTCTCTGTCTGCCCCAAGATTAAAGTAGCTCTGTTCCCCCTCTCCACAGGTCACCCCCCACACACACAGTTATTTCTCTCATAAAACAATACATTTTCATACAAGCTCTTACAATTTTTAACAAAGGACTAATTTATGGGTTAAAGTGATAATGTCCATCACCCCACTGGACTGTGAGCTCCTGAGAGCAGGGACCACCTCTGCGTGCTCTCCACTGTAAACGCAGGCTGCACATACTACATGGCACATAATCAACACTCACTAAAATCTTCCCAATAAGTGAACACATTAGTGGATTAACCATTTTTATCATCACTCTTTCTGAACATGTGCTGTATGAGTGAATGAATTCGTTGTCAGCTGACATTTTACTGAATACCTAGTATCTACTAGACACTGTTCTGAGAGTACTACAATTTGTTACCTCAGTTATTCCTCTTAACATCCTTATGAGATAGGTTGTTTTACAGGTGAGAAAACTGAAGCACAGAGAGGTTAAGTGACTTGCCCAAGTTTGCATAATAATAAATAGCAGAGTTAAAACCAGGTGGTCTGCCTGGAGAGTCTGTGCTCTTAGCCTAGATGCCATGCTGCTTATTATGAATAAGTGAGTGAATGAATGAATGAAGTGTAAGCAGCAAAGTGTTCAGGGAACTGCTTAAGGTTCAGAATGACTGGAGTAAAGGCTGGGTGCTAGAGGAGGGCATGTGTGGGGGGATAGCTGCAGGGCAATGAGACTGGGGGGTAAGGGATCCTAACTTTGTTGGCAGGTGCACTGAAGGCTTTGCAACTGGAAAAACAGAGTGAGAGTTTTATTTCACAAAGGCCTATAGACTTTCAAATGGTGATTCAACCTCAGCTCTGACTCCAGAACACTAGCTACAACTACCACAATCTGTCTCCAATCCATTCCTTCATGCCTGCTGCTGCCCCCACGATGAGCCTCTCAGATTAGCTGTGTTCGGGTACTGCCCACCTGTTTTGAGAACAGCCTGACACTTGTTAATGTATCTCCATTCTTCTTTGGCTCTTTTATTTTTCTCAACCAATTGAATAGCCCTACAATTAACACCCCCCCCCCCATTCTAGTATCCCAGGCTTGAGCCCTTCTGATACATGCCAAGTTCCAGGTTAATGGCATATAATAACCAAACAAATCTGCCTTGACCAGATCAGCTAAATTATTCTGCCTTGTGAGATCTGGCATAAGTCAGTAATGATGTCCACCTGTCCTGGAAAATGTTATCATGAGACCATTTTAATTAGAAGTAGCCATAATGGCACCAAAAACCCATAAAATATCCCAAAATACTTCCTGTATACTTTAGATTTCTGCATGTAGGATGTAATCTAGTGTCTTGGGTTGAGTGTTTCTCCAAAGCTTAATCCCCATTATAACTGCTGAGAGTGGGAAGTCCTATTATGGTAATTGAAAGATGGGTCCTTGAAGAGGTAATTAGATTGTAGGACCATGCCATAGTGTATGGATTAATAATGGTGGTCACGGGCATGGTTTTGAGGGCTTTAAAAGGGCAGCACAAAAAGTCTCTCTCTTTCTCTCTGCTTCCACTGTCTTGCAATGTGAGACCCCTGGGTCACTGTCACTACCACCACATATGTTCTTTGGACTTTAGACTCCCCAGCCTTAGAAACCGTAAGCAATATATATTTTTTTCAGTAAATCACAGAGTTCCATGTGTTTTGTTGTAAGCAACAGAAATGGACTAATACACCTAGTAACAATTCCAAATCTATATGTCATGTATTATCAATTGACAGCCTGATGAAGTAATAGGTAGGGCTGCCTTTCTCTCCCCCACCCCTTTCACTTTTCCTCCTTCTTGTGCCTATAAAATGTTAAGCTCTGCTGGCCCTCTTTGGGACACTTTTCATGGTGACCCTGATCTATCTGTCTCCCCAGTTGCAATTGTCCTATTGGTTCAATAAATCATCCCTATATGTATTTGGTCACAGTTTCTTTTTAGGTCAACAAATATGACTTGCCTAGTATACTGTGAAATCAGGGTGGTGAGCTGATCCACAGATAACAGCATATCTTATGTCAAGAAGGGAGAAAGGCCAGGAATGAGATTAGTACTAGTTGTGAGGCTATTGCAGTAGTCCGAGCTGAGTTTAAAATGCTCTGCATTCTGTTGGTGTTAACAGGGCAGAAAAACGGTGGCGAGATGCAAGATTGGATGCAGTAGGACTTGGAGAATGATTAGAGAAAGGCAAAATCGTGCAAGAAATCAGAGAGGCTTCTGATGTTTTGAGTCTAAGAGTCTAGAAAAGCTTTAGGACCGTTTAGAGATTTAGTAAAGGAAAGGAAATGGAAAGAATGATGAGATTCCTTTGGACATGCTGAGTTTGAGGCACTGACTTGGCATTCTAGGGGGACATATTCAGTCTGAAGCTGGCAATGAGATCTATGAATTGGGAAACAGCTTGAAAATAAAGACACAACCATAAGAGTCATTCTTGTTGATTCGTTAATTAAAATCATAGCTTGAAAGTGAAGTCAAGGGAGAGGCAAGTCCAAGGGAGAGTGTGTAGAAACAGAAGAGAGCCAAGGATAAGTGCCATAATAATAATTACCACATACGGAGTACTTAATATCATAATTAGGGCATAGAGTGTGGAATCATGAAAATAAGCCTTGAGTTCATTTGAATTTAGGTTGCAACACTGTCTGGTTGTGTGACTTTGGCAACCTACTTAACCTTTTGCAGCCTCAGTTTACTCTTCAATAAAATCAGAATAATAAGCTCCACCTTCTAAAGCTGTGGTGCCAAGACACTGAACAGTACGGGAAGGACCTGACACAGTGGATAGCCCATAGTGGATCTCAGAAAGTACCAGCACTCTTAGCCCACTTAGTACAAGGTAGATATGACTACTATTATTGCTTGAAAATCAGTGCACTCACCTGCTATATATATCTGCTCTTTAAATCCTCACTAGAATAGTGTATATAGAATTTATATAAATGCTTCCATCAATCATTTGAAGAAATTGAGGTTCAGAGGTAAGAAACTTGTCCAAGCTCAAAGTAATTAGTGGGTATATAAAAACAACCACCAAATCTCAGTGGCTTAACACAAGAAAATTTTATTTTTTGCCTAATCTAATATCGATTGGGCAGAAAATCTGGGTGACTGTTTCTCAAGGAAATACTCATAGATTCAGGTTTCTTCCATTATGTGATATCACCATCTTTAAAACTTGTCCTGTGTAGCCATTCATAAAAGATGAAGAGAGAGCAAAACAGACAATCAAGCCAAGAGTTTGTAGCTGGGACTAGAAGGAGTCCACGTAACTTTCACTCACTCCATTGGCCAGGGAATAGTCATATGTCCATCCCCAAACTAATTTTATTGAAAGCCTGAAGAATGGAGTCATCTCCTTGTCAGGAGAAAAAAGCAATGGGACTGGTGAGCAAGACTTTGCCGTGTCTCATAATTGCTATAGGAGAGACTTAAAGAAGCTTTACATGTAGTAGTTAGAAGGAGACAGAAAGACAGAAAAAGAAAGGTCTGGCAAGAGAAAATCTGATGTCCTCAAAGCCAAGAGAATAAGGAATCTATTTATCAAATCCCCATGATGTATCAGGCACTCTACTGGTACAGTGTTAATTTATGAAGAGACGATAAACATGATGATGATTTGGAAAAGCCCATTAGTTTTAGCAACTGGACATTGCTGTGGATTGGATGTCCCCCCACAGCTCATTGCAACTTAATCCCCACTGTGACAGTATTAAGAGGGTGGGAAGTCCTATTATGGTAATTGGAAGATGGGATCTTGAAGAGGTGATTAGATTGTAGGACCCTGCCCTAGTGAGTGGATTAATGGAAGTAATGCGTGTGGTTCTGATGGTTTTAAAAGGAGAGTGAGAGAGGAGTGAGCTCACTCTCGCTCAAGCCATCTACCACGTGACACCCTGTATTGTTGCAGAGTCACCACCAACAAGGTCCTCACCATAAGTGTTCCCAGGACTCTGGACTTCCTAGTCTCTGAAATTATAAGCAATAATATTGCTTCTTTACAAATTACCCAGTTTCACATATTGCAGTTATCAGCAGCAGAAACAAACTGATAGAGACATACAAGAGATTTGTTTCAGAGGAGATGGGAAAAGGAAAAGGAAGGAGGGACAGGTTAGTTGTCATATTTTGTTATGCCAGAAGCATGGCACACAGTCTTATCTCCTAAAATTACTAGTGTTGCTTAATCAACTTTCACTATCTTCAGGAAGGAAGAACTTTGTGAGACACCAAAGACCCCTCAAAGAACAGCAATAATTTATCCCTGTTGTAGAGAATGGTAGACTTCTTTCTGGAGTGGGAGAAGCAAAGAAATTGTGAAATGCCTATTTTATAGTCTTTATACTCTTATGGCTCCTATACCAATTGAGAAGTAGCCCTTCAAAGAAACAAACAAACAAAACAGAATCAAACATCAGCCAAAGAGCTGGGCTGGTGGAATTTTGATTGGATACCTTTGATATTAAAAAACCGAGAGAACCAGGGTAGCCATCCAAACTTGCCAGTCTTAAGGATCTCTAAAATAAACATGGATGATATTCCTTGTTTCTACTTTGTTTCCTTTAACTTTTCCCTCTTTAACTCATAAGAGTTAATGATCCCTTTAGATAGTCTTCCTGACTTCTGAGTCAGCATGTCCCTAACATGCTGCCCCTCAGGACACCTATACAGCCTGCTGAAATTGGTGCGCTATACCCATGCTGAACCCAGACTCCAAGAGACTTCATTCCGTATGTAACCCAACACACTTCCTCCAGCCCACCTCTAACCCTTCCTCAGGAAAGCTCAGGCAGATATAGCCCAGAAAAGACAGCAAAAGAAGGTTCAAGCTGAATATGCCTGGCTCTGTTCTGAAGCCCAGGAAAGAAATGAAGGAGGCCTCATAGCTTCCAGATTGTCTTGCTCTGCTGCCTTGTAGGAAAGGAAATTAAGTGGTTCATTCAAAGAACACACATGTATAGGTATCAAGAATTTTGTGGACAATACAACAGTGAAGAAAACAGATCCTATCCCTGCCCCAAAGGAACTCACAGTATAATGAGGAAGATGGGGAAGTGCAGGAGTAATTACAGCACATTTACACCACGGGAGACAATAGACGGTAACGAGGCAGCTACTACTCCAGCCTAGGGGAAGGGAATATGCTTAGGGAATGCTTTTAAGTAAGTGAGGCTGGAAGTCTTGAGGCAAAAGCAATACTGAAAAATGGAATCACTGTCACACAGTTCTGAAATCTGGGGGAAAAACAGACAAGCAAACAAATAAACCAAAACAAATAAGAAAGCCCAACAAACAAAAAGCAATGGTAAGTAGCTGGATAGCAACCAAAAACGAAGAAACCCTCACAGCTGAAAGTGAAAGCATGGGGAGCTGTGCTGCCTTCACAAGCAGGAAATGGAGACTGTGGAAGGTTTTATTTAAGAAAAAAGAAAACAAAACATGTATGTGAGCTAAAAGCAGAAACTCATAAAGAGGGACATGCTGAAACTGACGCAGAGTGTGATGAGTCAGGAACTGTGGCCCTGAATCTGCTAGCTAAATTTTTTAGACAGTTTCTTCTATGTGGATCCTTTGTATGGAAGTAAGAGATGAACAATCCCAAGAGCTAGAAGACAATGAATGTCCATAATCTTTGCAAGTACTCCGATGAAGTGGAAGAGGCAATGTATTCAGTCAGGAGATCTGGTTCTGCCACACACTGACTCCAGGATTTGAGAATTTTCCCAGTTTTTTTTCTTTTGCACGATGAGAATATTGGAAGGAAGGATTCTATGGTTCATTCTAAGGGACCAACATGCATAGCCTTTTTC
Organism: Galeopterus variegatus; assembly: GCF_000696425.1. Taxonomy (NCBI): domain Eukaryota; kingdom Metazoa; phylum Chordata; class Mammalia; order Dermoptera; family Cynocephalidae; genus Galeopterus; species Galeopterus variegatus. Next base: position 669,833 of record NW_007726224.1, on the reverse strand, counting down.
TCCCTATAGATTCTTGCCTAGGATGTAATTCTTCAACTATATAAGCTCATATCTAGAAACAATTGATTTTCTGATGACCTATGAGGCTCCAAATAACACATACGCACTTTAATCCAAACTGCATGCCTAATCCAGAATCAGCTCATCTAGCATGACAGTTGCAGGCTTGGATTGAATCAGAAGTTCTTGATTCCAAAACTCTCAAGTCTATTACAGAAACAAATTGCTTTTTGTTTGTTCCATTGTAGTGATCATTGTTTTCCTAATTAAAAAAAGAAAATTCTTCACAGAGTTTTATAGAAACTCATCTTGGTGCTCAAGTGACTGAGTGAACCTGGCATTTTGTTCTGGGAAAATGTTGACTTCTGTTGCTCTGAGTGAAAGTGTGTATAAATGTGTGTGTGCTCCCAGTTCAATAGATAATAAAAAGATTAAATCTAAAAATAGTTTCATTCTACAAGCTATGGCATTTCACATTGAGTTGTATTTTATAACATTTTTAGGTGGAATTTGATTACTATGAACAATTGACTATTGATTTATGTTTTTAGAGCTCAGCAGGGCATGAAGAAAAGTCTCAGCCAATTGCAAATTCTTGGAAAATGTTCTCAGGCAATATGGTTTACAACCAAGAATACTTGGAAATTAAGCAAAATCTTAAAGGTTCTGTCCTACCCTCTGTCAATGAAATGACTTACGCCTCCAAGCTGAACGTCCTTGGGTCAAGTATAATTCACTCCTCCGCTATCAATCGGCACAACCACATAACACTTGTTCAGTGTGACCCTGGCATTTTCAATAATAAAGTTCAAACTGAGAAAACAATATTAAATATTATTTTGCATCTACAAATAAAGCCATTTGAATGTAGCCTTAGCTGTTCCTGTCCCCAATCAGCTCTGATGATCAAAAAAATTAACATGTTAGGAATATATAGAAGAAAATGCATGAGATGCATTTAAATTTGATAGACCTGGGCTCAAATCCTAAACTAAGAGGACTTAGAGAAATGTCTTAACTCATCTGAATGTCATAAGCAAAACAGGGATAATCTTTTGGGTTTACTGTGAGGTTTAAATGATACACATGGAAAAATTGAAAATCATTACTGAGCACTTACTGTGTATACCTACTTTATACTTAATGAATATTGATCTATATAATTCATATAAAAAACCCTATGAGTTTTGAAACTATTTTATTCTCACTGATAATAGAAACCTACTGTTTATAAAATAACTGGATTCAAGAGACTAGGCAATTTAGTTAAGTAGATGGTAATTTCAAGCTTTGAATATGCTAGAACCTATCCTCCTAAATATCATGCTATGTATGATATTTTATTATAATCCTGTGAACTTGAGCCTAGAATGCATTTATTCTGAACATTTCATATTATTATTAAGGCATTTATTATTCTTAGAATGCCTTCTCTGAACCTCATGCTAGATATTTATTTAGTTATTTTTAGTAATTTAACGAACACAACTGAAGATGGAAAACCAATCTAGGACTATGATAATAACTTACATCTCCGTACAAGGTTACCTCATCAGCCCAGATCTCAGCTTCCACTAAGAGAATGTAAATATCAACCGCAATCCTGTATTTATCATTCCCTGGCTTTTAAAATAAAAATATATAGTGCCATTTATTAGGATTTCTAAACATTATGTGCAAAATACACTTTTTAAAAACTTTATAAGTAGAATGTAATTTTTGGAAGTTACTTTTTTTCCTTTAATAGTATGACACTAAATGTTCATCCAGATTGTTTCTATAGCTTTGAACTTTATGTAATATTCTATTTGTGACTATAACACAGTTTATTTATCTACTCCTCTAATGATAGACGTAAGACTCATTCCAGGTTTTCATTATAGCATTTATCACAGTCTTCACTATAGCACTGCTGTAAACATTTTAGTACATAAGTAAGGGTTTCTTTTTTAGTATTATACCAAAAGTGAGTTTTCTGGATCAAAAAGTATGACAACACTTAGCTTTAGGAAATAATGTTGGGAAATTTTCCCGAGTAATTCTACTATCTTACATGCCCACTGAAAATATATAAGGGATGCTGTGAATCCACATTTTCTTTGACACTTTACATTGTGATTTTATTTTAATTGTGCTAATCCAATAGGTGTAAATGTCATTGTGATATTGATTAGCTAATAATGGTGGCTATCTCCCTTCTCTCTTTTACATGTACTAGATATGTACATGTGAATCATGTAATAGATATGTGTTCCTTTATAAAATGCATATTTGTGTCTCTTGCACATTTTTCTATTGGGTTATTTATATTCTTATTGTTTTTATACTAATTCTCCATTATTGTAAAAGAAATTTCGATTTTTTTCTCATTGTGTAACTTGGATTTTCACTTTCTTCTACAGTCTTGATTCTAAAATAAACAAATAAATGAAACATCATTTTTTTTTGTTTTTGTTTGTTTGTTTTTACCTTTAACAATGCTCAACTCACTGTGTGGTTTACCTTTCCAAATTGCACCCAAACTGATACACGTGCATGTTAATGTTAAGGAAGACTAGATATCATAAAGGAGAAAATTAAATCAAAATTGACTTGCAGTTTTGAAAATTCAGATAAAACATTATAATAGGAAGAATGGACTGGGAGAGGAAACTTGTAATATCAGATATCAGTACTTACTATAAAGCTCTAATTGAGGGAACATGTGGCATTTATGAAGGTAAACAATAGAAATTGACCAATAAAATAGACTGAGGAATCCAGAAACAGATTCTTATTTATATATGGACATTTGGTATATGACAGAAGTGATATACCACATTAGTGTTGAATAAAAGGACTGTTTGATATTTGGAATTGGAAAAAGTGTATCCATAAAAAAATAATACTAACCTTAACTTACACATTATGCTAAAATAAACTTTAGATGAATTAAGGAACTAAATTTAAATACCAGATTTTAAAATTTTTAATAGATAATATTGGTTCTTATCATTTAGAGCTTGGGATAAGTAAATATTTCTGAGAACCTCTTCCTATGATTAATTCTCTCTGACAAACATCAATATGCAATATTCTCTTTTGTTCATTTACATACCACTTTCCTAGAACTCCGTGTTTCCAATATTCCAGTCTTATTCCATTCAGTTTCCTGAGCTAAGTTTCTCATGAGCTAAGTCATGTGTCAATATACTGCTGTTACTTACAAACTCAGAAATCAAGGATATAACCACAGGTTAGGGCTACAGATTCATTAGACACAATAGGAAATGGACATGGGCCAAACCCCATGTTTTGCTGGCTTCCATAAGCTCCCAGTTTAACCAGAGAACCATGAGGACACTTCTAGCTTGTGTGAGAGGCTATCATACAAACCCTGTGATCGACAGTCTTAGAAATCTGAATATTCCCCAACCACAGCTCTGTTGGTAGTTAAAGGTTCCTTCATGATATTATTAGAGGGATATTTATTATATATTTATGATGGCATCACAGGGTCTTTCTTTAAGTGCTTCTGGCCTCTGTCTCCACTCCATTGGCTTTGGGTCTGTGAACTAACTTCAATCTCAATACTGGATGGGAGGCTATAATTTTCCATTGCCTTAGCTGACGCTAGCCTTTGTCACTCTCTTTTGACTGCCATTAGTCAAAGTTACACTCACAGAATTTTACCTGCCCTGCACTTGCAGATTGTGTGGGCACTGGGCCATCCCTCCCACTTTGCATGAACAAAGAAACCTCAGGTCAGAAGACGAAAAGAGTACAGTGCCTGCATGATTCCAGGTAGTGTCTACACAAATAAGTTGTCATAAGGTCCTGAATAAAGCAAAAAGCTGAGGGTCCTGGAAATAGACCTGACCAAGCCACTATGACAAGAATAATATAAGCATCAAATACAAGTGGATTTGGGATCAGTGATGAATGAAATTTTTTTGAGTAGGCTGAACTATCAGCAACACATTTTTTTTCCCACAAGCCTTTTGGATTAGATTTATATAGTACATATTTTGTACCAAATAAATGCCCAGAGAGAACATCCACCATGGAAAAGTGTTTAGTAAGACAAGATAATTCATACTATGGATGTTAGCCCCCTTTTCAAGCTGTATTGATGCTTGTTCTGTAGGCCAATGTACAAAATATCCTTGGCTTCAAGGAAGAAGGTTATGCACAAGCATAAAGACATGAACTTATCATCATCAAGTCCTGTCCAGGTACTGCAATAGCTGAATGTTCATCTTGACCACAGTGGATGCCAATACTGAAGACCAGATATAACACCATTTCCTGAGATAACTAGCCAGTCAGTTGCCTAGTGGCTAGTTGGTTACATTGAATCCCTTTCATCATTGTGTGGTAGTAATTTGTATCCTTGGGAATAGATACTTATTCTGAATAAGGATTTACTACCTATCATACTCTGTCAGCACCACTGTTTGTGGACTTATGGGATGACATTCCCATCTTCTTGGTATCTGTCTTTGGGCTGCAGTAACAGATGACCATAAACTGGGTGGCTTAAACAACAAACATTTGTTTCTCACAGTTTTGGAGGCTAAGAATTCCAAGGCCAATTTAAGGAAGACTAGATATCATAAAGGAGAAAATTAAATCAAAATTGACTTGCAGTTTTGAAAATTCAGAGAAAACATTATAATAGGAAGAATGGACTAGGAG
>NW_007726224.1:518338-664894 GCF_000696425.1 Galeopterus variegatus | reverse complement strand
CCCCGTCCCGGAGTGGGGCCCAGCAACGGGATCGCACCCCTCGGCGTTGCTCCCGTGCCTCGCTCAGCCAGTGAGCGGGAACTGGTCTGTATGTGGGATCTGAACCCTCGGGCAGGAGCGCCGCCGTGCTTCCCAAGCGGCGCACTTATCCAGTGCGCCACTGGGCCAGCCCTGGAAGATCCGGTTTCTAATGATATGCTGCTTCCTAGTTTGCAGATGGCTATCTTCTCGTATTCTCAGGTGATGGAGAGCAGAGAGAGGAAGAAAATTCTCTCAAGTTTCTTCTTATAAGGGCACTAATCCCATCATGAGGGCCTCACCTTCATGAATTCAAATATACCTAATTACTTCTCAATGCCCCTCTCAATATACCATCACATTAGAGATTAGGTTTTTGACATAGGAATTTTAGGATGACACAAACATTCAGTCCATAACAGTATCACATATAACACCTCTTCCAACCAAGGAACTCATTATATGGCAAATTAAGTGAAATAAGGCTTTTGTTTATGCAATTTGCTTGTCTTATTACATAATCCTTTATCCATAAGTATTTGGCCTAATAGGATTGGAGATCTTATGCATAGCCTCCTTCCCTACTGCCAAGGCTACTATTTAAAGTACATTTATAATTTTAGCTTGAAGAAAACACTTTCAGGTATAAATGTTTTACACATGATGTAATATTTTATTTAAGCCAGTAACCATGATATGGTGTCATTTTCCCCAAAGGCAGAAAACATGGGTCTGGGAACCAAGTAATGAAAGTAGAAGGGACCATTCTCATTATTATACTCCATAACTCACTTAGAGGATTCTTGAATCCCAGTGACTGTATTTCTTAAGTGAGAAATTCTTCCCTTAAGGAGCACAGCCAAGTTTCTAATACACTTAGAAGTCAAGAAAATACCCTGGCCATTTGGTCTCCTAGTGCTACTGATCTGACAGAGAAGGTGCTTCATATAAGAGCTTGATTTCATTTACTGAGGAGAAATGCTTCCACTGAATGGGAAAAAGGAGAAAGCTGATTGGAATCCAGTGATGTCATTACAGTAACTTTAATACTCTCTTTCCAGTAATCCTGGTCAGTGAAAAATTATGGCAACCCAATGAAGATACAATATTTAGGTATAAATATGTGGGTCACCCACAAGAAAGGAGCACCATTTAAGGGGGTGACAGAAAAAAAGAGGAAAGCTATCCTAAGTGATAGAAAAATGAAGTTGGGATTATCAATAAGGTTATCTATGCATAACTTCAGTTATTGCATTATTTATTCTACCTTTATGCTGCCTTTATGTTGCTTTTTTGAACACTATTGCTGATGCCTAACATTTATATTACAGGTTGCAATCTAACAGAATTGGTATCACTGCTTACAAGAGCTGGAACTAGGGTGAGCCAAGTGAGGTTTTTAGGACACAAAATTTAGGTTACTCACTCTCAGAGTCACACTAGCACACAGTGCCAGCTGTGTTGAATTAAAGTTCCTGCTGTGTCTTTCTTGACACGCATTCTGTGATTACTTCTATAACAATAGATTGACAATATTATTTGTCTCCTTACATTAATTTGAGTTCTTAAAAATGATGAGCTTTATCTTGTCCAATTAAGTATTCCTAGTGCTTATCACATTGCCCTGTACTTTGTAAACACTCAATTAATGTCTGTTCAGTGAGACATTATATGTGGTCTTGGAAGGTAAATATTGTTGTTTATTTGTTTACACAGGTTCTATTACACAAATACTTACAAACCAAAGCCAGCACTCTTCTTCTGTACTTAGGGGTGAGGGAAAAGACCATCAATGATAAACTAATAAGCAAAAGTTTGAAGTTAAAACATGGATAAAATATCACGGAAGGAAGATTTTAAAAAGAAGGAATATGGTAATGATATTGATAGTGAAACCTATATTTGAAGACTAAATTTTTTATTTGCTAACTCTTAGACCTGAGGAAAGTCATTTGATATCACTGAGTGTCCATTTCCCTTATTTGTAAAATGAGGGTGTTATCTAGAAAAACATCTTACAGAGCTGTTATAAAAAAAATTTAAGGGCCGGCCCGGTGGCGCACTGGATGGTGCGCTGCTTGGGAAGCGCGGCAGCGCTCCCGTCCGAGGGTTCGGATCCCATATACAGACCGGCTCCCGCTCACTGGCTGAGCGAGGCACGGGAGCAACACTGAGGTTTGTGATCCCGTTGCCGGTCCCCGGTCCGGTATGGGGGCAACACTGAGGGTTGCGATCCGTTGCCGGACACGGAAAAAAAAAAAAAAAAAAAAAAAAAAAAAAAAAAAAATTTAAATGATATACAATTGTAAAGTATTCATATTTAGCAATTGTACTGCTTTTCTAATGTAGCACTAATCATAGACTATCCAGTGCAATAGATAATTCTGCATATGTCAATCTTCTCCTTATAATAAGGGCTCCTGCTCTCAGTGGAGGGTCCTTTTTCCATCCTCCACCCTCCCCTTAGCATTTATCTTTAGAACTTACCACAAGGACTCAGTGATGCCTGTTGGTTGAACTAAGTAATCTTTATCAATGCCCACTTTCATGTTTTTTCTGCCAAGAGATTTACACGATGCTTTATCTAGCGAGTCATGACCCAAAAACCAAGTGCTTAAAATCGTAGAATATAAAAAATAAAACCAAACAAGTGCAGTTAATTAATGAGATGACATTAAACTCATCTCATTTAGTGGTTTCAATGAGGCAATCCGGAGGGAGTACACACTCAAAATTTGTGTGAGAGGATAAACAGGACTGAGCAGAAGGAAAGGAAGAATGAGACATATGAGGCCAATCCTTCTAACACAGTAAAATGCTGTTGCACTAGCGGTGCTCTGTGCTGCTGTCCGTGGTGCTGACTGGTTTCCTAACCTTGGGGTCCTGGTAACTCAATCCAGTTTCTTCCTGAATTGTCTAACTGGATAAGTGGAGAAATCATAAATGGAAGACAAGCAATGCACGATTCATAAAGAAAATGGGTAGAGACTGTTGGTGATATTTATATAGCTAGAAGATATTGAGGAAAGCTTAAGTATTTTTTAAATTATTATTTCAGTATCATTATCAGAAATCCAAAGTTACCAAGAAACCACAATATATCATTATTGAAATTTCAAAATAACATAGAATAAAAAGTATGTGGGTCAAGGAATTAAAAGCTGTGCAGGTGTTTACACAAACTAACTTTCCAGGGTGCCAAGAACGACGTTGTATCATCAATGGTAATACCTTTCTTTTTCTTTTTTTTTTTTTAACATTGCATTTTCTATATTGTTGAAGAATGAATTAAATAATAACTTATATTTTGGGAATATTTGACACTGATTTGTACTAGTTTGATGGTTTTATCATACTCTTGATTATTATAATTTCTTTTAAATCTATAATTTATTTTGTTTGGGGGGGTATATAAGAAACACTACCTTTTCTTTCTTTACCATTTCCATGATGCTTATGTGAGGGTTGTTCCAAGAAATTGTCCTTTCTCCTCATGTTCTCCCAGCACCTATTACTATTAACTGTCAGCTATAAAGCTAAGTGTCATTCCCCACTCTTCTTTCCATTAAAACAGACCTTTCCAAATATATACAATTACATCTCCTTTGGATATAGGCTACATTCTTTATAACAAAAAAAAGAGACCACATTAATTTGATCAAGGTCTGTACTTCCTTTCATTTCTCACTATTCCCATCAAACTATTCTAGCCTACTTACTGTTCCAAATTGTGCTATGCCTTTTTTGTTTCCAGGTCTTTGCTGATGCTGTTATCTCTGCTCAAAATGTCCTGAAGCTCCTCCTCTAGGAAAATACCTGGTCTCCTCTAGTCAAAATTCTCATCATTTTCAAAGGCACAGTCAAAATGTCATCTGAAAATGTGCCAGTCAGAATCACTCCTTCTTTCCTTGATAATGCCACTGTTATAGTTCTTAGATAGCCTAAAAATGGTAACATGTAATTACAGAATATTGTAGAGTAGGAGAAAGTATGGACCATCAGATTTTAAAAAAATTAAGTCAGTACCTATTTACTCAGAAAATATTTGCTGAAACACTTTTAAAACCAGACACTTTTCTAAGCATTGGAACAGTGAACAGAAAAGTAAAAGGCTTTGCTGTCATCAAGTCATTAAGCCAAATTTCTAGGCAGAAGTGGTAGCCAATAACCACATAAATAAAAGAATAAACTAATAAAACAACTTCATATACTGAGAAATATTTTGAAGATAATAAACAAGACTAATAGGCTAGAAAGTTCCCAAGCATGGTGAATGCTTTGCTAAATTGATTGAAGAATGCTTCTTTGAGAAAGCATGTTTATTATGCTTGTGTGCATACATGCAAAACTGGATAATATAAAGGAATCAGTGTTGTAAAGATGATGGTGAGAAGGATAAGAAAGAAGAGATGGAAAAAAATAAGGAAGAGAAAGATTAGGATAACAATGATTATGATAACCAATATTTATTGAAAATTTATTATCTTCCAGCCACTTGGTTAAAATCAAACATTTTTGTGAGTTGGGTACTACTACTATCTTTAATTTGTGAATTAAAGAGAAAACGAGTTTTCAAAGGCTGCCAGCTTAACATAAGTCAAAGCATACTAACGTTGCTTAAAAAGCTATTGTAATCTCAAGATGCCCATAGTGGTCAGAACAGGGAATTAATGTTCCAGATCTCTTAATGTTTCTCATTTGTAACCAAGATCTTTATAACCAACCATTTACAGGTAATGCTTGTGGAAAGCACAGAGATTAGGAAAGGAATGCCGAGACATAAAGAAGTATTCAAGGTATAAAGAAAATTTATTATAAATTATTTAAGGCTAAACATACATGCACACATTCTTTAAAAGAGTACTTGTGTGCATTTTATATGCAAAAAGGATTTGAGTTTACATTAAAAAAATAGTTGAACATAAAAACAAAGATTATTAAATACCAGGTTAGATTGAGGAAGTTTACAATAATGGATACAATAAATATAAAAAGAAATGATGAACAGATAACATTAGCAGAAAACTTCACTTTAGTCAGATTTTTAAAAAATTTTTTCATCCATCTCGAATGTGCTTTCCTAGATCTAAGGAAAGTTATTTTCAAATCATGAAGTTTGCCAGGGTTACTTGTCAAAGACTTGCTTCTCATGCAAGTCATTAACCTAGAATTTCATTTCTTAGAAGGGCTCAGAGTCTAGCTTTTCCATCCCTGGTGGATATTATCCTTGTTTGTTAACAGCTAAGTCATTGATGCACAGACATATATTTTTGAGATTTCCCTGCATAGATTTAGCAGTTGTTGAAGACAAAGCTTTTTTCCTTCTTTGTTTCTGAGGTGTGTGTGATAAGAATGCCGTGTTTTCTTTTGTGTTTTTTTTAAGTTGAACTGCTTAGAGATGCTTTTTGTTTTATGTACCTTTTTTTCTCGGTTTTAAACTATTATATGAACATCAGACAAAACCACCATTTTGTAGTCTATTTTCATGTCAAAATATGAGAATAAGGTCAGTGCATCATGCTTTATTATTCTCCCAGGGATGGCAAAATATAGAATAAAGTTACTCAATAATTATATTGGTAATTCAAGATTATGTAGTAATTCCACAAACTGATAGCATATGGGCTTTTGGCCCATGTCAGTTTATCAGAGGTAAAAATCTTAAAGTGGTCATGTGTTAAGTGGTACCTTGACCAGCGTGCTTTCCACGTAGAGTAGAAACGCAGATTTCCTTACCAGTTTAACTCCATCCAGAATCCAAAATCAAATATTCACAAATAATGCCTTCAGATTTATTACAATAAGATTCTGGTCTCTTTGTGGATTAACTGATGTATTTTATAGGAATGTTCATTTAAAGCAATTGTCATAATTTCCCACAATGCTTTTAGAAATGATCTAGATGCAAGAGCACAGTTTGTTACAAAAAGGAAATGGTCAAATCAAAACACATCGCCTTAGAATGTGGTTCTCAATCTTACTTTTTCTGGAGTGAACATGTGAATAATGATATATAATTAGACGTGATCAATGATATAGTAACAGGTAACAATCAGAAACATTATTTTATATTGCCAGAGAGAAAATGTTTTAGAAACTGGAGATAATTAAGATAAAGAGGAAAGATACAAGGTTGTGTTTTCCGTATTCAGAAACCTAAAGAATTATCATGTGAAAGGATATTTGATTACTTTCTGCTGACCTAGAACAGTATACCACTGTGGAAAGAAGGAATTCTCCTCGAATCTTCTCTATATTTTCTGGACTACCAAAAGTTTGTGTTCTGTATCTCCTGTGACTACAGAGTCTGACACGTAGTAGCAGAGTTTAACAAAAAGTTTAATTGAATAAACCTAAGCAAGGTGATTCAGTCAAAAGAAGAAAATTGACAAGGGAGATTTGGATTTAATAAGAAAAAGAAATTACCTATCACCAGACTTAATCAATAAGGAAGTGTGTTGTTACTTTACGCAGTTGGTGCCTAAAGCTAGAAGTGTCTAAGCTTCTAAATTCTAAAAGACATTCAGTCTTTTCCATTTGATCAGATAGGATAAGTTCTATGGGACTCTACATCCTGGTGTTTCTGATTCTTTGCTTTTTCATCATGACACATTACACTGCAACCAAGTAGCATGGATTTTTCAGGGAACTTCTAATTGGGACAATAATCAATACACTGAGGTGAACTCTACAGCATAATGTAGTCAACATATGCTTGAACATGAAGTATCTAACAGTAACCCTTCAAGTAACCACAGCCCAGAAGACTGTCTGATACTGAAGAATAGAAGATAAGACAGAGTTAATATTTTTTACATGATGTAGGAAAATGTTTTCAGATTTATTTTCTTCTTTTTCTTTTTTACAGAGAACAACCAATGAAATTATTTAGTTATCAATCAAAGGCAGAGATTATCAATGGAAGTGGAAATCTTTTTTGGTGAAGGCATAGTTTTATAGAACTCACAATTTTCCTGGTTCACTTATTCTAAGTCTCAGATTATTTTTCCACTTGTCAGGATAATCTGTCTAAATTAGGTAATACTATCTACCACATCCCTACCCAGGTCTTACACACATGCACGCAAACTCACACACACACACATGCAGACAAAAAATACTTTGCTGTAACATTAGTTGGACTTGAGGGATCCCACAAATGGAATGAAATACTTATCATTTATTAATTAGTTAGCTTAAAAATGTGTAAGCACATGCAGACATATAAATATAAACAATAAACATACCCAGACACCAGCACACACATACACATATCCCATAGTGTATCTGATACTATCCACCAATTTTACCTCACTAGGACACTGGTGAAGGGACTGATAAGAGTGAAAATGCTACAGGCAGAAAGACCATTTAGGGATAATTTTTATGACTAATGCATAAATTAAGGAAGTGTCTTATATGATGGACAAAATAAGATGTGTTGGTGGGTGATTTATGACATGCAACCAACAGAATTTGAAATCTGATTGTATTGAAAATTAAGGGAGAGAAAAACTTCTAGAAATGGCTTTGAATTATCTGGCTTTACAACTTAGTGGAGCAAGATGTTAGGACTAGATACAGAGCTCATCTAAGCTCCCACACACACAATAAATGGGGGATACTCTTTAGTTTCAAGGAATGATAATTTTGAGTTTGAGAAGTATTCCTATGAAGAATGCACAAGAAATTATGATATTAAAGAGAATTGTGAGGTAAATAAACAAAATGTGTACTGAGGATGTCCCATGACAACTACTGTTTGAGTCAGGAGACTAGGATAGGATGCAAGAACAAAGGACCCCCACATCTCAATGCCTACAGTTACAAGCACATATTTCTCACACATGCTACATGTCCACTGCAGGTCAGCAGGGGCAGGGTGTGTGTATGGAATGGGGAAGCCTTTTTCATTGAGCCACTCAGAATCCTGGGCAGATGGAGCAGCCACCATCTCAAACATTGGCAGTCAACATGGGGAATGAGAGAACTAAAGGGTATAGCACTAGTAATTGAATGCTTGTCCCTTAGCACATCTGCTCACAATCTGTTGGCTAGAAATATTCACATAGCCTCACCTAATTTCAAAGACATCAAAAGTTTTATTCTACCATGTGCCCAAAATGAAGAGAATCAGAAATATCTAGAAAATAAAACTAGAGACGACCACAACTCTCATGCTTCGCTTTTGTGAACACACCATTTTTACCTATAAATAAACCTCTCCTTTGATTTGTGTTAAAGCTTTTGTGTGGCAAGCACTGATTCCCCAAATGAAAGGAAGTGGTTTTTCTTTGTTAACATTTATATTTAGCTACAGAATATAAGACATCTCTGTTAGGACAGTTGTCTTTATTTTCTATTCTATCCGGAGTGTGATCCAATTATCAATGATATTAGCAGAACCAAAAAGAAAAAGACCAAAGCTTTCATAATTGTAAAAAGCTAATCCCTTGCTTTTCACTGCTGCCTGCAATCAATCTGCACAGTGACATGCATTTAGGAAAAAAGAGAAATTTAGTCCTTATACGCAGAGCTGGCACTGCTGTCCTCCCTGAGCCCCAGAAATAACTTCCTCTTCTGATGAATGTCCTTTTGTGGAGCTGGATATGTGATGTGGTAGGGTGAACCCAGGACTGAGGGTTAAAAGGGCTGAATTTCATTTCTGCCTGTGTCATTTACTAGCTATAGAATCTTGAGCAAAATTGTTTAGTTCTCCGTGCCTTCTTTTTCTCGCTGCAGAACAAATGCATCGTACATAGAAGACCTGCAATAAAATTTTATGTTTCCTTCATCCCTGCCTCTCCTCACTGTTCTCAAGCACCCCTAGTACTTTAGCTATACATTTCATTGTAGTTTTAACTTTATGATAGTAATTTTTGCAAATGTATACACGAGATTACATTGTTAATAAATAGTTCTTCTACTTACTATCGCACTCAGCAATCCTCTATCAGATACTGTATTAAATGAGAATCCATTTACAGATGAAGAAACTAGAAGTGCAATACAGATGAAAAATACCTGCTCTGGTATATCTCACAAGCTGGATGAGATGAAAAAATTCAACAATGTAAGCTGTAGCACTTAAAAATGGTAAAGTACTATTTCCCTACAAATTGTAAGTCCACTATAGGTGGAATCTATGTCTCTTTTATTTTTTCAGTCCTCAGCATTAATTTTAATGCCTGGTAATGGTAGGAGTGTGAGAAATGGCTGTTACCACCCAGCCTCTGAGAGGCTTCTCTCACACTCAAGAAGATCTGTGGTATGAAGATACATATAACAATGTTTTAACTACAGGGATTATGATCAATAAAAAATAGCAATCTTTACTAACACACACACCTATACTCAAATTCTGGTTCTGCCTCTAAAACTGTGTCCTTGAGCAACTCAAACCTGACTTTAGGTTTCAAGGAGTAAATAATATAAAAATTATATAAATATAATATTTAGCACAGCTCCTGACTCATAGTAAGACCTCAGTAATGGCAGGACTCATTCTTTATATGGCTATTTTAGAATTGCATAATATATTTGAAAGGGGTCAACATAAGGCATTAAAACAAGGCATGAATAAAGAGTGATAAAGCTACAATTATACAATGTATTAGAGTCAGAGGTTATTTTCCTTCTTCCTGACCCAGGATGTCTGTATTCCTGCATTTGCTATGTGAGTATTGATAGTTTTTATATATTTAGCTCAGATGGTTGAGTAAAAACTATTTATAGAGTTGTTGTAACTGAAATGTATTCAAATGAGAAAGGAGAAAAAGTCTCACTTTTTGGTGTCCACTTAGAACAGGAATGACCTGTGCAAATCCATTTTATAGAAAGCAATTATTTATGAACGTGATTAAGGTCATTCTAAACACTTGTTGTCACCTATGTTCGTCCTTGGAATTTTACCCACTTTAGTGAGTCTTCTCCCTTCTGAAGGAAGGACATGAAATAGAACTGCCCAAGGTATTTTGGTTCATGCTCCTGCTTGGGAGCAGGTGTGGCATAGAAATAATCTATCCAAAATCCAAGTCATAGTTTTTCTGGCTGATGATAGATAAGACTATTGTCAGTGGGCCTTTGTTTCTTTGTTTGCTTGTTGCTTTTCTTGGCTGACAATAAAAAGCATTAAATGGAAATGTGTTAGGCATTAAGGTGTGAAGACATAAGCTTTTAATCAGGAAAACTGACGAATGAGTGACCTCTCCTTGTGAGACCTTCAATACCAGGACTGGAAGGCCCCAGGCAAATTTCTATAGACCATCCCCTCCATCTGCATCCAAGTGAGATGAGGTTGTAATAAAGAAGATTCAGGTGGTGGAGGGGCAAGCACAAAGATCCTGGAATCAGAGGGTTCCAGTGTCAGCTCCAATTTTGACCATCACCAAGTCTACAAATTTGGGAAAGTCACTTGACCTCTGGAAATGGTTTGGCTGTAATCTTGCTAAGGACTATGATTTTGACTTACCTTTTAGACTCTCCCCAAACCCTGTACCCTTTCTGAAATTTAATACTTCTTAGCTACTTTTTGACATGTTAGATGAGTAAATAAATGAACCTCATTTTTACCCTCTGTAATTGGGAGTATGAGGTACCTCTTCCTTCTAGGAAACAATTGTGGTTAAACGTGCTATAAAAAGCAGACTTAACTAAAGAGAAAGAGTGAAGTGGCAATGTGCTATATGAGGAATGTGTGACTCAAAGAAGGGTAGTTCATGCAGTTTGCTTTGGTGATGAGGGAGACTTCACAGGAGAGTTGCCTGATAAATGTCGGTAGTTTGGGCAGTGTGTTGAACTGTCAATGGTAGCTTCAATGTTCTTCCACCTAACAATCAAACTGCAATTTTATCATCTTTATAGTAGAGATAGTAATTGTACCTTTCTTATAAGTTTGTTACGATGATTTTATAAAAATTCAGGTGAAGTACCTTGAGTTGTGACACATATACATAGTAAGTTTTCAATAAATGAGTTACTATTATTATTATCATCATCTAGAGCTTCAAGGAGTATCCCAGCAGACAGCATCACATGTCAGCACTTTATAGAGACATCTGCTAAAGAGAAGACCTGCCCAAACTCACATCCTCATCCTGGGACTGTCTGCACCTGATGACTACTCAATGTAAGGGCACAAACTAGATATGAAAACCACATCCTCAATTCAAGACAACTCTGAAGTATCCTGCCAGCCTCAGAGTACCCCAAAGGGTTGGTTGAGGCTTCTGATAAGACTGTATCACTAAACTCCACTGAGTACATTTCCCTGGGGGAACCTAATCTACTGTATCATTGTGATTTCAAAATATTCACCATTTCTAAATAAGCCCTAGCAAGAAGCAGCTTCAAAAAGTGTAAGCCTTTTCCATGCCCTGTGGAATAAGCCATTTACTCTGATTTTCTGTTTTCTGGTGTATTTCCTGTATCTCTGGTTCTTGAACGCCACCCTCCCACTTTCATCCAATTAACAATGCAGCTTTTAGACATAATTCTTGGTGGAAAATGTCACAATTTATCCAATCCTTCTTGTACTTGTTCCCACAGTTGCATGATTTCTAGGAAAGGAAAAGTCAGAATAATAGAAAAGTCACTAATGAAATAGCTACATATAAAGTGAGTCACTACTTACCTGTATCTCCCCTATAACATCAGCAATCCTCCCGGTCTACTGTATCAACATTGTTGGCTAGACTCTTAGTGATTGTTGACTGTTATAAATCTGCTGTTTTGAAATTTTTTTTCCAACTTGAGGAAATCAATGCAAAGTCATTGTAAAAAAATTTAAAATTTTACAAATAATTTCATAAAATTTATGAAAGTGATGAGAGTGATCTTGCAGAAGGGCCCAATACTACTGTAAAACTATTGACAGACGAGAAGATGGAAGGGTTAGGCAAATTAACAATTGAAGAAGAAACAAACTAGAAAGGTAACCTTGAAATATTTCAAGAAAAAATAAATTGATTATCAAAAGATTAAGAAAAGACCTTGGAAAAATGAGTGAAGTATTAAATATTTTTGAAAACAGTACTTTCTTCAAGGTCATGATATGAAAGACAATTGGGAAATGAAGGATATTTTATCTTGATTCCATATGTTTATAACAAAGATTATTCACCTGCCTCCAGAATAACGAAATCTACTTGATTCATTCTTTGTTCATTCTAAGAATTAGTTCGTGATTGCATTTGTAACTTACACTTTTAAGTGTAAGATATGACAAACTTATTTTCATAATTGTTGGTTTTATTTATAATACATTTTCTCAGTCAAATTTGCTTTTATTATTTTCTCCAAAATATGTGTTCCCATTTTTGTGGATTCACTTTAAGTGACCTTTTCTTTTATGAATTACCCTGGGATAATGAGGTCATTCTGTCCTGCTCCCCTGGGGCTGACCTGACCTCCTCTGCATTTCCCTGTTCCTGCTGCTTCTCTGGCCCCTGCATTATGTCTGTTTATGAACTCTGCACAATCCCCTTTCCATCCAGGCTCACAGCATCCTAACAAACCCAGACCTTTACTATTGATTCTCCTCTCAGCATCTGAAACTGGGCACCAGGAACTAGATGTCTCTGTCTTTTTTGTAGTCAAAAGACATTATTATTTTTATGAATATGACTAAAAAGTAATTGCAGGTGTATAGCATTGAAATATGTACATATGTGTATGTATGTTCATATGAGGGTATTTCAAGAAGTTCATAGACAGGTTAGTTTTATCTTTTAATTCCATCTTTTTATGAACTTTTAAAGTCCCCTTATATATGTATTTTGTATATGTGTGCACATAGATGAATATTTGGGTGCATAAATATGTGCACACATATATACAAAATATCAAAAAAAATTCTATTTTAGCCATTTAAAATTCATGATAAAGATGTATTCATATGTAATAAAGAATTGATGGATATAATCAAAGTGTTTCTAATTCCCCCAAATCCTGAGCTACAAGAAGACTAAATGACTAAAGTGACTGTGGGAATGTGGGAAGCTACCAGAGTTGGCTCAGAAAAAAATGTTTTGCCAGTGAGATCTTGCTTGCATGACAAACAACCAGAACATCCATCAAATTAAAATCATGTTCAAAGTGAAATCCTATTTGCATGACAAACCGCAGAGCATCAGTCAGAACAAACGCCAGTGTTTAGGACTTGGTAATAATTCTGCAGGAAGAATAAAAAAAGAAGAGGAGCAAAGAGAAATGAGTACCAAATTTAGGATAAAATAGGGAAGATCAGAGAAACAGGACTTTTTAATAGAATGAGACTTGTGTACAAGTTTCAGCAAAAAGCATTCAAAATAGTGCAGTTTTGTAAATTGTCTTTGATGTTTTAATCTTTATAAAATAAGCAAAGTCAAGCCTTAAACAAAAAAACAAAAAGAGCATATGATGGAGGGAGGAAGGGGGGGGAAGAAGAGAGTGAAAGGGACTCAGCAGGAAAGAGAGAGAAAGGGAGAGAGAGAGAAAATATTTCTTCTCTGAAAAGGGAATGCAGGCAGCACAGGGTCTAAGGGGAGATAATCACCCAGCCCAGCCGCCAGCAGCTAGAGGTTTGGCAGGCTGCAGGAAGCAGGTGTGCTTGGCTGTAAAACAAGCATTGCCCGCCAGGCCCTGGCATCTTCCCAGATGCATGTGCACCACACAGGCATATGGGGCTGGTGATAAAGAAGGACGAAGTGGAGATGGGACGCTTGAATCGGGGTCATAAGCGGAACCCAGAGTCTCACTCATCCTCAGGCCCCTTCAGGCTCTCTCTTACTAGGACTTTTGCAAACGGACCTTGGAGTGTCTCCCATCCATTACCTGGCCCAGTTGTAGAGAGTCAGTTTGTCATCATGGAGAGATTGTGAGCTCTGGATTCAGGGAGATGTGGTCCCATCACTTATGAGCTCCATGACCTTGGTTGTGTTATCTTCCTGAGCCTCCGTGTCCTCATCTGAAAATGAACACAAGAGTAGATTTTTGCAATGATAAAAAGAGACGATACATGTGCGTTAGCTGGGTACACAGTATGTCTTGAATAAATGGTATGTCACCCTCCTTCCCTTAGACATTGGTAGGGTATTTCTGTCTCCATCTGGGTAGGAACAGAAACACCAAATTCAGGTGTCATCTCATCTTGTGAAGGAGATCTCTGACGTGCATTCCCTTCCTCTTTGATTATGAAGCAGCATTTATTATTGGGAGGCAGAAGAATTTTACAGGAGAAGCTCTTTATAAGCAAGAAGTGGGAGCCAAGAGAGCTGGACGTTCCCCTGTTTTCTCCCTTGAGCACTAGCATAACCTTGGGAAGATCCCATCTCTGTATCTCAATATCTTCAACTGTATTACTCAGGATTCTCCAGAAAAACAGAACAGAACCCACAGAGTGTGTGTGTGTGTGTGTGTGTGTGTGTGTGTGTGTGTGTGTGTGTGTGTGTGTGTGTGTGTGAGAGAGAGAGAGAGAGAGAGAGAGAGAGAGAAAAGGAATTGGCTCACAATTATGGAGGCTTACAAGTTCTCAGATCTGCAGTCAACAAGCTGGAGACCCAGGAAAGCCAATGGTGTATTTTCCCAATGTTCAGTTCAAGTTCAAAGGGAGGAAAAGACCTATGTCCTAGCTCAAGGCAGTCAAGGAGAAGGAATTTCCTCTTGCTCTCAGGAAGATCAAGCTTTGGGTTCTATTCAGGTCTCCAAGTGATTAGATGAGGGTCCACCCACATTAGTCTACTGATAGAATATGGATGTGTTGTCCCCATCAAAACTCACATGGAAATCTGATCCCCAGTTTGGCAGTGTTGGAAAATGAGTCATGGGGTGAATCCCACATGAATGCTCTCCCTGGGGAGTGGGAGTAGTGAGTGAGTTCTCGCTCTATTAGTTCCCATGAAAGCTCATTGTTTAAAAGACCCTGGCACCTCCTCTCTCTCTCTCCCTCTCTTGCTTCCTCTCACCATGTGATCTGCTTGTACACACCGGCTGCCTGCCCTAGTGAGTGAGTTCTCGCTCTATTAGTTCCCATGAAAGCTCATTGTTTAAAAGACCCTGGCACCTCCTCTCTCTCTCTCCCTCTCTTGCTTCCTCTCACCATGTGATCTGCTTGTACACACCGGCTGCCTGCCCTTTTCCACCATGAGAAGCAGCAGCCTGAGGCCCATGCCAGATGCAGCTGTCCCAGAATCATAAGCCAAATAAACCTCTGCTTTTTGTAAATTGCCCAGTCTCAGGTATTCTGTTATAGCAACACAAAATGGACTAATACATCTACCAATTTAAATATTAATCTTACCTAGAAACCCCCTCAAGTTACACCCAGAATAAGGTTTGACCAAATGTCTGGGCTCTGAGTAGCCCAGTCAAATTGACACATAGAACGAACCATTACATCAACCATGATGTGTCGAAGTAAAGAAGGGGCAGAGGGTGAGTAGAGCCCAGAAATGTTTAATTTAATGCCCTGAAAGTCCATTGATATTTAGAATCCTCCAGAAAACAAGGTGAAACATCTAGATTCTATAGAATACGTGGAAGGAGGCACAGAGGAAAATATCACCTTATCTCTTTGTGAAGAAGAATGGACATCGGAATTAAATCCTTAATGATAAATAGAATTATTGTTACTATTTCAGTGCGTGTCCACTATGAGCCAGGCATTTTGCATGCATAATCTTATTCACTCCCCACAGTGACCCTCAGAACAGGGCTTCATTAGAGAGAGAGGTAGAGGCCGTGAGGGTTTGCTTAACATGCCCAAGGTGACTTAGCTGGTTAGTGACAATTCTGGGATCTGTCTGCCACCAAGTTTCTGCTCTCTTTACATTAGGGCTTAGCTCCCTGCTTCATGTGCTGTGTCTTGGTGCCTAGGACGTTGCCTGGCAAATGGCAGGCATTCAACAAACACTTGTTCAATAATGTGTGACACCCAGACAACCTTCACTCTCTTGCTTGTGTTTTCACCAGCTCTCTCGCTGGAATGCCTGGTCACCCCTACCCACTGTCCACATTTGCTCTGTTTCTGAGTCAGTCAATCCTAAACAGGAAAGAAGACCCTTAACCTCAGCTCCATCAATGGATGAGATCTGGATATTTCTTCTCCAAAAGATTAAGACTCTCTATGGCAGAAAAGGACTCTGTAAACCCATAGAATCCCCCAATTTTTCAAATCTATCTCCCTGTAGGACACTAGAAACAGCAGTCATGGCTTCTCTCTGGTTTTCCTTTCCAAAGAGACACAGACACACTGTGAAGTACTTTCATGTGTCATAACCACATAGCAATTGATGTCAACTGGGCCTGAGTTTGCATTCTGGTCCTCCACTGTGGGCCTACGAATTTGGGCAAAGAAATGAAACATTGAGGGTATTTCCCCATCTGTAAATTTTGCATGATTGTATCTAGCACATAGGGATGCTGTGAGTATTTAATATGCTAATTCATGCAAAGTAATCAGCACAATGCCTGGCACATTGGATGTAAGGATAAAGGATGATCTATTAGCTATTATTATTGCCCAATCTCAACCTCCAGTTTGATTCTAGATTTTTTTTGCTTTCTGTAAAGAAATTTCTAGTGCTAACATTATTCTAAATGCTACCTGAGTTGTATATACTTTTTTGGACTCTGCATTAGGATGGCTGCCTTTGCCAGGGTCTGTTTTTGCTCGTTGAGTTGGTTTTCCCTATCTCATGCCCTTCTTCTTGGCATATTACACATACTGACTCAACAAAACACTCAAATCCTGTGATTCTCCCATCCCCACTTCCTGCACTGTCTGCCAGCCTTGGGAGCTGCCTTCTCCATGTTTTCATAGAGATGCGTCACTCTCTCTTTCAAAAAGTTCCTTTTTATTTGAATTAACAGCCTAACTTTCCAGCTCACCACTTCCAAAGTGACTCCAATAAATAGAAACCAGAACGTTTGGAAATTGCCTCCAGCCTTCACTGTGCAAGTCTTACTTGGAAATCTCTGGCAGCTGCATGTTTTCCTAATGACCTTCAGCTGCTCAGAGAATGTATAATTCATTCCCCACCTATCTTCACTAATCCTACTTTCCTAAAATAAATATTAGCTCAACTTATCTGCTAAAACAAGCCCAAATCAAGTCTCTTATCAAATGAATTCACAGGCAGAAACAGAAAGCTGAGAATCTAGTCAAGAGGAAATTGTCTTTATTCAGAAGGCATGTCCAGAACTCCCTGTGGCTTACTGTTCTTTTCAATCCAGTTCAACAAATCTTTATTGAACACTCCACGTGCAGGTGGCAACACAGCTATAGAAGACAGATGATTGGATTGAGGGTTAGAAGACCTGATTTCAGAAGAATTGAATTCAAATTCCATCTTCACTCTTGACCAATTGTGAACATCAGGAAAATTGCTCTGAGATTCAGTTCAGGTGTGATAATAACGTCTTTACTATTACCAGAATCCCTCATCAACCTCTACCTCTACTCCACCTCCCTGACACACACAGTGATTAAAGGTGCCTTGGATTTGTTAGGGATAAGACAGTGAGTGTGGTAGAATATTAGAAAAAACAGCTGGCATCCTGTGTGTGGATGAATTATAGAAGTGGACGCTAAAATATCTTGACCCCAATTCAAAGGAGAAAGTTGTTTATTTCATGAAAACTTATAAGTCTGATTGACCACTAAAATATCTTTCACAATCTAATTCTATTCTAACCCACTCCAGTCCTGGTACCCTAACAGCACTAACACTTGCTTATTGCTAGCATGCGAGGCGGGAGGGAAAAGCCTGGAAATGAGACTTGAACCTGAAATTCAGAGGCATTCATTCCCACAGGACTAATCTGATGATCTCACCTTTTTGTTTGAGCTTTTGGATGATATAGTCCTTGGAAGACTTTCCCCTTCTAGATTAGGCCACCTCGATCATCATGGCACTAGGGTTGTTATGATGAACCATAAATACCTGACCCCTTATCTACCATCAATAGGTAAGGGGAGGACCAAAATGACATAGATGACAAATAGGACATAATCCCAGTTTTGTTCTTCTACACCACAACTAGAAAAGTAATTGTAAAATGTTCAATGAGAAAAGGGCATACAGGACTCCCTTTTTGAACTTCATCACAGTAAATGACACTGTCTGCGTAGATAAAAGAGGAGAGAGTAGCAAAGAACAATGGCAGAAAAGCTTTAAGACAACTGCTTATTGACTGTTACCTCCAAACTGGCTGCTCAAGAACGCTCTTGTGTCACCTACCTATTAAAACCCACTCCTGCTTCTTTTCCAGGGATGTGATGATGGTCTGAGCAAGTGTTTGTAAAAGGGCCAGATACATTGCTAAGCCCTGAGAGTGCCAGTGATCTTTGCCATTCTTAGCAACTGGGACAGGTGCTGTAAGGGAAAAAAAAGATGAAAATCTATGACCGCCCACTCTCCATGAATGTGAGCCCAGTGAGAACTGGTAATAGGATCTCCAGCAAGAAAAATTCACGGGGAGTTCTGCAAGAGGAATGATGCCAGACTGAAAATGCAAATGTTTAGGAAAATTCCTGTGCTATTAAAAGAGAGTCAAAACCACACGGGGTAATTATGAAGAAGAGGTTACAAATGTCTTAGAAATCTCCAACAAAAATCATTTTTGCCCTCTGCAGGCACCTACGAATGCACGTTCAGTAAAGCATCATTAAACCTGCATGGGCCTAATGAGGTAACTTTATATTATCCAGTTATTAAACAAACAGAAAGGTCTGCTCTTATTTCCCAGAGAGGTCTCCAACCCACACACCTTCTCTTGAGTTCAAATTAAGGAAATAAATATTCCAATTTCTTCCACTAGCCCGTATTCAAATCTTTAATTTAGAGTTGGGGACAGAAGAGGTGAGAAGGGGGAGTATTTTAATGACTTATTTCTCTCATTGGCATCTACTCAGTAATGCTGCTTTTCATAAAGAGGATACAAACCAGAAACATACTTTATTATTGTACACACTTTGGGGATAAAATGATATAATAGAAAAATAAGAAAAAAAGGCTTGAAAGAAAAAGGGAAAATTATTTAGGTGCTTCTCAGATTATAGAGTTCCCCTCCCCTTTATTATTCACTGTTAATTTTTTTATATATTTTGATAGTATTCTTCAGTTGGAAAAGTTTTACAATGCCTCAGTCTTGTGATATGACTTCGGTGGAACTGAACATGAGAATTTCTGGATACACTGAATTCAGCCACATCTCCTGTCCTCCCCCACTCTTGTGTTCCTCTCTCAGGGAATACAAACCATTCCCTCTTGGGCCCTTGTCAGGAAATGCAAATTGCTAACTGGGCTGGAAGTGCCTCTGCCTTCCACACTGCTACCCTTAGCATCCTGATCACACAGCCAACAATCGCTGCCACTCTGTCTGTCCAAATGCCTGAAAACAAGTCTCCTCCAAATAACAGAATGACAAAATTTACCAATTTCAATTCTACCTGAAT
The DNA here is from genome assembly GCF_000696425.1 of Galeopterus variegatus. Lineage (NCBI taxonomy): Eukaryota > Metazoa > Chordata > Mammalia > Dermoptera > Cynocephalidae > Galeopterus > Galeopterus variegatus. Next base: position 645,441 of record NW_007726224.1, on the reverse strand, counting down.
GACCCATTTATTTCGGCCACTTTTTCCTTATTAGTTTAGGTTTTTGTTTTCAAATCCTTTGGTGGACCACATTTGTCCTATGAGTTTCAAGTTGGCCTTCTGCTTCTGGAGTGTACCATTCCTGTACATTCTAAAGGTGAGATATGGATGAAAAGTCACAAAGTCAAAAGTATTACCAGGAGACAAGTAGGTATTGACATGCCCTTCATTTGAAGATTTTAGTTCTTCCCAAATGCCTAGTCAAGCCTGCATGTTGGGGAGATGGCATTCAGAAGGAATGACTCAGAGGACACCCAGGTCACTGAAACCAGCTCTGGCTCACACCAGCAAGCAGGAGCCAACTGAGTGCACCCCTTCCCAATCCCTTGGTCAGTGGCTTCTTGAAGGTACCTTGAAACTGGCAGTGTGAGTGTATTTACACCATGGAATCAGCAAACACTATAAACCAGAGTGTTTTGTTTTGTCCCACAGGGTCAGTTGATGCACTTTTACCATCATAACACATACTGAAGCCTGAGGAAAGTCCATGTGTTCAAGAGCCATCTGGCTCTTCAGGGCCTTAAAAGAAAGGTCTTTTATTTCTGTGATTTCTCAAGGAAATGTCAGCAAGAAAGGGAGATCCTGTCACTGTTTTTCATTCACTGCTTTAAAACCACCAAACTCACAGTCCTGGCCAACCACCTCCTGCCTTCACTTTGTGTGGTGCCTGCTCCTCAAGGTGGTTAAATTACTTTAGCCATGTAGCTTTTCACACCTTAATTGTGTTATTACCAGGCCTGTTTAGTTCGGGAACCATTCTGTGAACACATCCATTTAAATTTTCCCTTTCTTCTGCTTTATTCTCAGGCCCTAAATTTCATCTCCCTGGAGTTGGGCTCCCACCGCCTCAACTCAAAGCACTGTAGCTCTAGTCGACAGCGGCCACCCTCTCACCAGTGCCATGACTGGTCCACATCCTCTTCTCTCTTTCTCTTTGAAAGTCATTTTCCTGAAATCATTACATTGCCAGCACAGCTATTCTAAACTGTGGTCCTCAGCGTACACTTCTGGTAAGTCTTCTCTCTCTACTTGGTTGGATTGTTTTTCTATGCCAAGTCCTTAAATGCAGGGCTTCTCGAGGAGTTTGGGATGAATACCTGCCATTGGGTCCATATGATTCTTGAAATTTCTTTTACAGCAATCAACACTTATATTTGCAAATATGGTATTTCCTCTAGTAGAACAAAGATGCCTTAAGAGCAAGGGGCAGGTCTTAGTGATCTCTGGATTCCTTATAGGTCCTTTTTGAATAAGAGGTGTTCTGGGGAACAATGACTTCCATAGCTGACCTTTCCAATATCTTGAGTTATCTAATATAACCTAGAACAGTGGTTCTCAAACAGCGGTGATTTGCTCCTGAGGGGACATTTGACAAAGTCTGGAAACATTTTTTCTGTTCACAGCTAGGGAGGGAATGCTACTAATTTCTAGTGCTTAGAGGTCATGGATACTGCTAACAACTCCACAATGTACAGAATAACCCCCCACAAAAAGAGAATTATCTAGCCCAAAATGCCAATGTGCTGAGGTTGAGAAACCATGACTTAGAATGACTCTCTTATTGTAGTGTCCCATAGCAGTTCACTGGCTAATGGAAATGAGTTGGGCTGTAGCTAAGTGGTACTTAAAGAAATGCTTGCTCTTGAGGTATATAAGGATAATTACATTTTGTCAATCTCTTTAATCACACTTATTTAACCATCTAATATCTAAGTGTGATAAGGTTTGTTGAATTCATCCACGTGTCTCAATCTGGGGACAGGAAGGTTTTCTATTGGATCTCTATAAGGTCTTGGTTCTGACCTTCAATTCTCACTTAGTCTACAGCTGAGCCCCTCAATTTCAATCCTTGGACAAATTTCTAACATGCAATAAGCAAGCCATAGCATCAGGACTATCTATGTGTGCCTACGCAGAATCTGCATCTTTTACAAGCACTTCAGTTATGTCACAAGCTTACTCACATTTGACAATCACTTTGGCAACAGGATGTTAGTGGCTAGAAGTGATGAGACCAAAGGTTGAATGACAGTTATGCCCCTGACTGCTGGAGTGACTCTGAGCCTTGGCTAAACCTGATTCGGTTTTCTGGTCTGTAAAATAAGGATACTAATAAAACACACCTCATAGAATTCTAAAAACTAAATGAAAACAGGCATGTAAGGCACTTAGCAAAATGCTTAGCAGCTGGTAATCACTTGGTAAATCTGAGATGTTGTTAGTAAACCAACTTTAGGTTCCTTACAGCTGGAAAAAAGAGACAGGATCCAGAAGATGCTTTTAATCTTAGGAGATTATGGATTATCATCAAACTAATAACTTACTTCCTATAAGTACTCCATCAATGTTTGTTATGTTGAATTGAAATGAACTGATTTTAGTAGAGTGTACATTCATTCCATCATTTGTAACCAAGCAACAATTCAAACAGAACAATGCAGTGTCTGAAAGCAATAATTCATGGGGCTTTAAAGCAATGGGAAAAGGAAAAAAGAGAATACAGTAAACAGAATACAAGATGTATTGCTGTGAGGCAGTCTTGGATATCATCTATGCCTGCATTAGCTGTGTCTCAGGAGTCCGAAGTGCCTTGCTAATCTGATGACTCTCCACAACATCCTGGTATAATCATTCCAGTTTTTTGAAACCTGAGCAAACTGAAGCACACAAACTTGAGTGAATTGCTTAAGGTCACCTAGAAGTGAAGCCGAGAATAGAACTGATGTCTGCTGGTTTCCCGTCCAGCTATGACCCTTCCCAATACACCTTATTTGAGGAAGTCTGGTCGGCAGTGGATAATGGCTTTGATACTCTCGAGCCATTAACATTTTTTTCTGAGTAATGCTCTTGGCCAACTTGCTTATTTTCCATAGTGAGAGATATTTCTGAGAATAGAGTTTGTGGACAATGTTGACTGTCAATCTAAAAAAATAGTCAGTCTAAAAACAGTAAATACATTTGAAATTAAAAATGTGAATTTTTGGACTGCATTCAAAGAAGGAAACCTTATTCCAATATCATGAATCTTTAAAGATGGAAAGGTTGAATAAAAAACATTAAATATCAAGGTAAACGTTTTACAAAGTTTAGAAAATCTGGATTCAGAACAACAGCAAGACTTTGGCAATGAGCTAAATTCCTGCCAGAAAATGCAGTCCCCTTGGCATCCTGCCCTGACCTCACAATCCCATGCATTGGCTCATATCTCGTGCTGCAGCCAACTCATTTCCTCCAGCCCAATCGATGGCTTTCTAATAGCTGAGCATCCTGCTCTGAATCACTTGAAAACCACTAAGATACACTTTTGCTGTTTATTTTCTGACTTCAGACAGAGAAGAGCAAAGGTCAGTTGATTCTTTCAATGATTGCTCTTAAAATAAAAACTTTCACTGAAGTCTTTTGAACTTTTGAAAACCAATGTCCAATAATATAGTCACTTCAGCAAATTCAGTTGCTCATAACTTCAGCTTTTCTATAACTTTATCATCTATATCTTTCTATCTATCCATCTATGTATATCGATATATGTGTGTGTGTGTGTGTATATATATATATATATATAAATGCATAAGTAATTATTTCATGGGTATGTGCTTTTGTATTTGTCAAATATAGTGAGTGTCTTGCACTACATATACACTCAATGAATGTTGAAAAAGAAAAAAATAAAGTGCATATAAGGATAATAAATGGTTTCTTTATAGTTAAGGGCTTAATTTTCATGCCATCTAGAAGGCTCATATTATAACCAGAATAAGCATATATTGATCGTGCAATAGCAAGAACAACTTCACTAACAGATGCCTGTCCAGCAACTGTGGAAGACAAGATTGAACGGGTTTGTAAATGAGGCAGAGAACATAGTCTTGATGAACAAAAGAATGGAGAGAAAGTTAAGTCACCATATAAAAGTTTTAGCAGGAAATTGTTGTGGGCAATAAATTCACTAGCCCCATTCTTCTTGATAGCAATGTTCACATAAACTTCTGCATTGACACCACCACAACCATCATCATCATCCTCATCCAATTACCCATCACCAAGTCAGAAAACTGGAACATGAATGATATCATCTACTGTTGTTAGTAGGATCCCCATAATCTTTTGGTGTCTATTTGAGACCACTTTTCCGTCAACTGAGACAATACTGCTTATTTTCTCAGGATTGGAAATGTCATATAGTGTGTGGCAGACAATCCTCCTTTTGTTTTCACATCCAGTTTTACTTTGTCATCTTGTACCATATGTGAATGTGATGAATGAGCAGACAAGGACAAAAGGCTAGATTAAACTTTGCTAACCAACTATCAGGAAAGTGGAACGGCATGTGATGAAACCAGTTTAATCTCTTTATTTTAAAGCTGTGTTATCTTTAACTTAAGTGCTGTTTTAAATAGAAGATACATTTTTCCAGATAATAGCCCCTTTGGAAAAATGACTGAAACAATCTGAATTTTTTTTTCAAACTCCAAACTCTGTTTCAGACATTAGTTGCTAGTTGCTAAAGGAGCCATAATATACCAATTATCATTAAAACAGTCTCTGAAATTAGATATGTGATGGAGGAAGAACTGTTCTCTCTTCTTTGAAAGGCAGATGTTTGGACAAACACTTTCTCTGGTTAAAAAAGCCCATTTGTGTTTAGGATACTTTTTTTTTTTTCTCCTCATTTCTTGGGAAAATAGTGAAAAACAGAATTAAAAAAAAAAAAAACATGAAGGAGAGAAGGCCATATGATTGATAAGGACTTGAAGTCAGATTAAACCCATAGACTGTTAAGTGGTTGTGATAAAGGAAATTACATTTAAGCTTGGTAAATGGCCTGAAGCATTTTTCTTTACCTTTTTTTAAAAAAAGGGGAGGGGTAAAATATATGTATAATAAAATGCAGATTTTCTGTACATTTTTACAAGCTTTAACAAATGTGCACATTTGTGCAACCACCCCCCATAACATGCAGAACATTTTCAGCATCCCATAAAGTTCCCTCCTAGTACCACATTCCAGTTAATTTTCGCCCTTACAGACACGTGCTGCATGTACTGCTCTGATATCTGTCACCATAATTGTTTCTCCTATTCTAGAACTTGATATAAATGTAATCATACAATGTATAATCTTTTGGTTTGACTTCTTTTGCCCAAACTTAAAGTTTTTGAGATTCATCTGTGTTATTATATTCATTGTTAATTTGCTTCTTTTATTGCTGAGTAGTTGACCAGTGAATGAATGTGTCACAACCTGTAGGTGAAAATTTAGTTTGTTTTTAGCTAGTATGAATAAAGCTGTTATCAGTGTCCTGTTATATACCTGTTTGTGCACATGTGTTTTCACTTCAGTTTTAGGATTGTTAGTCACAGATTTGCCCTGAAGACTCCGTATAGAAGAGGCTTACATAGGAAAGTAGGTTGTTCTGAGTAGAAGGGCATTTTCTTCGTCTTTAGGCCCTTGGTTATCTCAGCCTAGGACTTTGAACCATCCAATCACTACCCATGTTCAACCTTCAATACCTGTTATGGGCACACCCCAAATATCAAGTCTCCTGAGATGTCATCGCCAAACAATGTGATAAAGTCAAGGTCCCTTCCTCCTTCCCATTCCCATTTGAATAATTAGGACTTCCTTTTAACACCTCAACACTTTATAGCTGGTGTGGAGAGCCCTACAGTAGCAATGTCATTGATTAGATTGAAAAGCAGCCTAGTATTTTTAGAGTGGTTGTTTTAGAAACTCATCTGATCACCCAAGTGAGCTTCTGGGTAGTGACTTTAAATCCCATGGGTTACCACTTTGCAGTCATAGGGAAAAGGATCCAGATTTTAACATTTTACTTGCTAGGAGGATTCTGAGTGTTTCCATGCATTTTTTGAGCTGTATGAAGGTATATGCTAATAAGGCTTTATTTAAAATTCACCCAAGTGATGCTTTGAGAAACTTGCTGACAAAGATGTGCTGAAATATTTACTATAGTTCGCAGTAAGACCTTTCTAAAGATTTAAGGGCCTTGCTACAGTGGAGAATGCTCTACTGGAGGATGATGGTCAGATTGTAGGATCTCCAGAGCATTTGTTTTGGCACATGGAATAGTAAGCATGTTGTGAGCACTTCAACTCTGGCATGCACCGTTCATGCATTGTTCATATGTTTTTCTTATACTTCTGGGGAGCCACAATCTCTAGCTAATTTAATCCCATCAGCTGATTCTTTGTGTTCCTCTCTCTCTCTCTCTCTCTCTCTCTCTCTCTCTCTCTCTCTCTCTCTCTCTCTCCTGTTTTTTGGCAGCTGGCCAGTATGGGGATCCAAACCTTTGACTTTGGTGTTATCAGCACCATACTCCAACAAAATGAGCTGACTGGTCAGCCTGTGTTCCTCTTTCTGAGATGAGCTGATATGCAGGAGAAACCATTAAAACACTCATAACTGCTTCAACTCCTCCTGGTTCTTAATTGTTATTATTTTTGATTTGGAGTGCTATGCCCATTTTACAGGTAGTAAAAATGAAAGAGACCAATGTTTTGCCATGTTGCAGTACAAATTATGCAGCTTTGTGCACTACTAGCTTCTCAGTTTGGGTGCAGGCAAAACATTGTCTCTGTTTTGAGACAAATCACTAGAGTAGTTAGTTCTACATTTCTTAAGGGGAAGAAGCACTCATATAATGAGCAACAAGGTGAGATCCTCCAAATTCCCGTTTATATGCATCGTTGGTTGCTGAGGCAGAGATCAGTATATTTACAAAGCATCCAAAAAACCTTCTGGGAGACTATGGATCTAGATTCTGATCCCTTTCACTTTTAGGGGCCAGCTTTTGAGGGTGTCTCTGATGAATTAGGATGGTCAGAACTGAAGTTTTTTAGCTAATAAAAACACCAAAGGCCATCAGAGGAGAAATCATCCTGGGGAATGAAGTACTCTAGACAAGTAATCTGAAAACATCAAAGACAAAGCTGGGATGTCCAATTGAAATAGAATGCAAATCACATATCTACTCTCAAATTTTCTAGCAGTCAAACTTTTAAAAAGAAAAAGAAAAAAAGGTGAAATTAATTTTAATACTACATTTGATTTAGCCCAATATATGCCAAAATTATCATTACCATTTCAACAAATATTATAAAAAGAGTATTAATGAGATATTGCACATTTTTTTTGTATGCATGAAATCTTTGACACATAAGGTATATTTTATATTTCCAGCACTACATTTTAATTTGGACTAGCCACATCTCAAGTGCTGTAGCCCTTGAGTGGCCACCACATTGGACAGTGCAGGCCTAGATGTTTTTGGAAGAAAGGCTGGAAATGTCCTTTTCCCGGCTGTTCTCACAGGCTGCTGTGCTTCAGAACCATGGCAGGCACATGGGTGTACGCCAGAGGGCTATAGCTGTGAAGTGGTGACATGCCACCAGTAGAAGAACTATATACATCAGGGACACAGAGGTTAGTGAGGATGACACCAAGGACCAGCAAAAGAAGAACCACAGCCCCACATTGGGGAAAACAGGGACTGATAATTTTCCTTATCTCCCTCCCTGTTGTATGGAAATGGAGTTGATCCCAGAACTCTTGGCCAGTTGGTGAAGGGGGAAGAAGAAAGACTCAGGAGAGAGTGTGATCTGATGACAAATTGAAGCAAATGAGACTTTCAGTCAAGAATCTGAGAAACAAGAGAAATGTAATGTTCTTCTTCTGGAAACCTGTGAAGTTGACTAAATTGGTCGTAGTTATTTGGTTGTGCATCAGCCTTTCCCTCCCAATATACGATGAGGACCTTGAGGGAAGGAATTAGGACATATTCTTTTCAATAGTTCCTGAACCTCAGATAGCACTTCAATTGTAGAAAGCAGAGACGTAGTCTTTAACCTCTTCCTAGCACTTAGAAGAAGATTTAACACAGGGCGGTATGCACTGAAAAATTGCTGAAGGATTGGCCAGAGAGACTTGATCTCACACTGCAACTGTAGTCTCTCTCCTTGCACAATAGACATAACTGGGTGGTTCACCCTGCTCACATCTCAAGCAAGTCACTGTTCAGATGGAAGTGCTATTATCTTTAGTGGCAAGAAAAGTGTTAGGGATAAAAAAATGTTACATTTGCATAGTGTTTCAGATCCTAAAGAATTCTTCCATATGCAAATCCCATTCATATGTTCACATTTTACAGATTCAGAGACTTGACTAAAGTCAAGTAACTAACAAGTGTTTCTACTAGAAATTGGACCAAGACAATCTGTCTCCAAATCCAGCTGCAGCAGGATTGTCTGCATCGCATTTTGCTGACAATAAAGTGTTCTAGACAACTGCGTAATATTTTTATCATGCTGTTGTCAGGAGGGGCTCCGAAATCCCTGACTAAGAAAATGTCATCATTATTTGGAACTGCCTTTGATCAGTCTTTACGTGTATTAAATACAACTATTGACCTATCAGAAAACCCAGAGTGGTTCTAAATAAAGATTTTTATTTTCCAAGTTGTACCATGATAGGTTGTCCTTCCAGAATAAAATGACTTCTTTGGAAGCAGGGGAGAATCGATTTCTTAAACCTGACCCAGACTTTAGATTGGTGTGCTTTATTGTATGAGTCTAACTGAATGTTTTCTTAGCAGGATCTCCTGTTACCAGAGCAAGTAGATTTTGCACAATTTATTCATCAAAGCAATAAGCCAGACCACACAGCTGGCTTAGAAAACAATGTAAATGCATTTTTGCTCAGTAAACAATTGAAGAGGGAAAACAATTTCCTCCCAAGCCAACTTAAAGTGGGAAAGGACAAACATTTGCTCTTGGCAAACTCAGTGTGAATTATTCATTACCTGCTACACATTGGGGTATGCTAATAATATTCTAAGAAGCAGCAAACCTTCTCAAGTCTTAGTCTGTAAATATCAGTAAGTTGTTGCATGTCAGCCATTGCAAGGGTTGGGCTATGTACAGTTGTGACCATCATATACTCTTGTACTTTCTGAATTTTAGGAAAAAAAAAATCTTAGTACTTCTCAGCAAGCTGTTGAGAAAGATTAGAGAACTTAAAGTACAAAGGCTTCACATTGTAACTGTGTCTTCTTGTGCAATTTAGTTAAATATTGTTAAGCATATAATACCTACTTTACAGGGTTACAATGAGGAGTAAGTGAGCTAATAGAGGAGAAATATCCTGGTACAATACCTGACCCATAGCAGAAACAAGTGCAGATAATGGATTCATATTGGGAACATATACTCATAAATACCATTTTTCTTATTTTAATGTGATTGGGAAATAGGTGTTTAATGTCTAGTAAGCTGTTATCATAGCTGCACCAACACTGGACTTGAAATGATCTGACAGTAATACAACACTTGTTCATTTATTCTTTTCTCTCATAGTTATAAAACAAAGATTTAATTTACTGCCTACTATGTGAAAAGCACTGTATCAAATCTTGAAGATATACTAGTTATCAAGACAGATGATATATCTACCTCCCATAGCCTATAATCTATAGTCTACTGTTTGGTAAATGCTATTATGCAGGAAGAACCTTGGCTTTCTACTATGGGAGTTATGGTTTCAACCAATGAACAGCAAAGAACTTTCTTCAAAAGGATATTTAAGACACCACCCCCACTCCAACCTGCAGTCACAGAATACCAGGTTGAGATATAGAGACAGCTTCAGTCTCCTATAGCAATTCCACTTGAAAAGTCCAATAAGCAAGATGCTCTTTTGTATGGTGTGTTAAGAAGCAAGAAGAGTTCATTGTCAATCAAGTTATGAGAGCTCCATACTTAAACAGTACTCTTTGAGCAAAAGAAAAAAATGTAAAATTTAAGATTTCACCTCAATTAATAACATCCTGCAACAAAAAGCAGATGCCACAAGACACAATGGTCAGGAAAAACTCCAGGCAAAAATGGACTTTTTTAGTAAGTAGTGCTAGGAGAATTGGGTAACCATTTGAAAAAGATAAAATTAAATTCATACCTCAAACCATACACAAGAATAAACTCCATATATATTATATATAAATATAAAAATTGGAATACTCAAGCATTGCCTGGGTGAATTCCTGTTTAAATTCAGGGTAGAAAAAGACTTTGTAACTATGACTCAAAATTGAGAGTCAATACAGTGAACATTGATAAATTTGACTACATAAAAAATTTTTTAAATGCACATCACAAAACACCTTACAGAAAATCAAGACAACTGAAAAATAGGAAGAAAGCAAAGGTTTAAGATTACCAATATGTAAAGAATTCTTAAACATTGAGGGACAAGGAAATACAAACAATTCACAAGAAATATAAAAATGGCCCTCAAACATACAAAAACAGTTTAAGCTAACTCATGATTAAAGAAATGCAAGTTAGAACAGCAATGAGGTACGACTTCTCACCTCTGAGATTGACAAAGATTAAAAAGTGGGACAACAAATGGGTCTGGAACAACTGGACATCCACATGCAAAAAACTGAATCTAGACACAGACTTTATACTTTTCATAGGAATTAACTCAAAATAGATGATAGACCCAAATATAAAATGCAAAACTATGAAACTCTTACCCATATCAACCAGCTGCAAAAAACAAACAAACAAACAAAAAACCTGTGAAACTTCTAGAAGATAACATAGGAGAAAATCTACATGCCCTTGGGTGTAGCAATGCCTTTTTAGATACAACAGCAAAGCCACAATCCATGAAAGGAATAATTGATAAGCTGGAATTCATTAAAATAAAAAACTTCTGCTCTGAGAAAGATAAAGTCAAGAAAATAAAAAGACAAGCCACAGACGGGGAAATATTGTTAAAAGACATATCCGATAAAGGAGTCTTAATCAAAATATAAAAAGAACTCTTAAAACTCAACAATTATAAAATGAACATCCAGATTAAATAATAGGCCAAAGACCTTAACAGACACCTCACTAAAGAAGATAAAATAGATGACAGATAAGCATATGAAAAAAGATGTTCCACATTGAATGTTATTAGGGAATTGCAGATCAACACAACAGTGAGATATCATCACACGGCTATCAGAATTGCCAAAATCTGAAACACTGACAACATCAAATGCTCGTGAGTATATGGACCCATAAGAATGCTTATTCATTGCTGGTGGGAATACAAAATGGTACTGCCACTTTAGGAGACAGGTTGGCAGTTTTTTACAAAACTACTCAAAAGAGTTGAAAACCTATGTATGTCCATACAAAAACCTGCACATGGATGTTTACAGTAGCTTTATTCATAATTGCCTACAGCTTAAAGCAACCATGATGTCCTTCAGTAGGTAAATGAATAAATAAACTGTGGTACCTCCATACAGTGGAATATTATTCAGCACTAAAAAGAAAAGAGCTATCAAGCCATAAAAAGACATAGAGGAAACTCAAATACATATTACTAAGTGAACAGAACTAATTTATAAATTCTACATACTGTATAATTCCAAGACATTACATTCTACAAAAGGAAAAATTATGGAGAAAGTAAAAAGATCAGTGGTTGTCAAAAGGGGAGTGGGGAGCAGGGATGAAAGACAGAATACAGAGGATTTTTAAGGCAGTGAAACTGTTCTCTACTGTTGGGAAAATAGAATAATTTGGTCAGGCTCCCCTTGCCTCAGAGCTGGTTCAGGGTGGTTCCATAAACATCATGTGGGGGTGGAGTAAGTGCACCTGCAAGGCAGCGCCACTTTAGCTGGTGTTTACTGCCTCTGGCGCCCACCCTGTGTGGCCGTGTTTTTCCAGACCTGCAGCTTCCAAGGACTGTGTCACCAGTTGCCTAGTATATAGATCTGTATGATGGGGACTGGTGACCCAGCCTGGCATGGAGGGGTCTGGTGATCCAGTCTGTGAATGGGCTTAAGGGGTCTGGGAGCTCCAGACCCAGCTCTAGCTCAACAAACGGCCCAGTTGGTGCAGGATTACCAGCAGGTAAAAGAGCCCGGCAACTAGCATGGTCGCCTAGCTTTACAACTGGCATCACGAACAAGAGTAAGAGCTAGACAGTTGGCATCACGAACAAGACTAAGAGCTGGCATTGTGAGCAGGATTCAAGACATTAGCCTCACACTAGCCTTTGTTGTAGCCAGCCATCTATGATACAATAATGGTAGATATATGTCATTATACATGTGTCAAAACCCATACAATGTGCAACACTGAGGGTAGACTCTAATGGAAACTGTGGATTTTGAAGAATAATGATATGACAGTGTAACTAATGTACCTCTCTAGTGTGGGATGTTGATAGTGGGGGAGGCTATTTATGTGTGGGTGCAGTTAGGATATGGGTACTTTCTGTACTTTTCATCCAATTTCCGTGAATCTAAAAAATAAAGTATATTTTTAAAAAACACAAAATAACACATTTTGTTAGCAAAGCTGTGAGGAAAAAGGCTCTCTTCAAACATCACTGTGTAATGCAAACCATTACAGCCTTTCTAGAGTGCATGACTCAACAAAACAACTTACACACTTATCTTTTGACCCCACAATTCCACTCCTAGGAAACTACAGTAAGAAAATACACATATGCACAAGGATATTCATTGCAGCATTGTTTGTTATTATAAAATATTAGAAATGACCTAGATACCCATATATAGGAGAGTTATTGAAAAAACAGTGGTACAGCCACACAATGTGATAATAGCTATAACAAAAATAAAGGAAAATATCTGTTAAATAATACGGAGCAATTTTCAAAAGTGCAACAACAAATGGTTAAATGAAAAAAGGAAAGTGCAAAGGTGTATCTACAGTAAGGTACACTTTATGTAAGAAAGAAGGGGATATAATAAGATGCACACATATATAATATGTGAAAAAGATATAGAGGGAGGTAACCCCAAAACTAAAGAGGTCACTTACGTGCAGGGGATGGGTAGGAATAAAGCAGAAAGTAGCAGAGAATAGGATCAGGTAGTAGGGATATGGAGAGAGGGATGCATCACAGAGTAGACCTTTTTGTGTAGCTCTAACTCTTAACATCACGGGAGTATTTTGCAAACTCCCAAATTAAATAATTAAAACGAACAAAAATGCAGGGTAACTCAAAGTGGCATAGACATAGTACCAAACAAATTTAATTGCATTACAACAAATTTTTTAAAATCCCAATGAAGGGGCGAGGAAACAAAAACTAACCCTGCAACTTTGAAGATAACTTATTTTTACTAGACAAAATACTTTGTAAAGTGAGGGAGAATAAGGACTGCACACAAATGCCATAATGCACTTAGTAAATTTGTTTCTCACGGGGGTAAGGGTTAGCAGCTTTGAAAATACTTTATGAGTATAATAGGATTGTAAGGAATATATAGTATAGTAAGTAAATATATTATATGTGATGAAAACCAGATTTCTGGACGTGGAAGAACTGAGTGATGGGTGTGTGGTACCTCTCTGCACTATCTTTGCAACTTCCTGTGAATCTATAATCATTTCAAAGAAAAAGTAAAAAAATAAAAATAGAAAAGGCAGCAAATAGCACTAAGAACTGGACAGAGATGTTTATTCTGATAAGTCCAAGGATTTTCAGGGGTTATTGACAGCACTTGTAATAAATCACACTTGCTTTTGTGAGTAGATGTGTGTGAACATGTGTGTGTATAAATATATGTGTGTGTGTGTGTGTGTGTGTGATCATTACAGAAGTGTTTAATTTTTTAAATATCTACAGTTTTTTAAAAAATTTTTCTACCATGAACATATATTATTTTTTATAGAAAAAAGAAAAGCACTTTTTAATAATGTTATAGAAAAATTTACAAACTACTTGTTCAGCTTAAACTATTTACAGGTGAGAAAACCAAGGCCCAGAAGGCTCAAATGTCTCGGCCGGAGTTCTCCAGCAACCCCATGGCAGGTCCAGGACCCCTGACACTCATCCAGGGGATTCGTTTACTGCGCCTGTAACATCCTTCTGTCTGGTGGGAATCTGATACTTTTCTCCTCCCAGAGTCCAAGTTCCTAAACGAAATCTGCATGGCAGGACCAAAAAAATATTTACAAAATAAGTAATAAGATATAGTTAATATTTCAGAAAGAAATTTGAAAAGCAAAGTTGGCAACCAGAAGTATCCAAATAAGCTTTCTCTGCCTGTCAAATTCCAGCATTGATGGTCATCCTTTCTACATAAGGCAAATAATAACTGTAAATATACAGTTGCACAAAAGTCTTCAAAGAGACCTTTAAAAGTCTCCGATGTACTCTTATTGACACATGGCTCTTTTATTTCCTAAGACTCAAGTTCTAAAATTATCTTAAATCACTATTTCCAAAATTAAATACAAAAATAAAAATGCTATTCTTTCACTGAGATTCTTCCAGTTAGAGATCTTGGTTATTCCTTGAAAACAGAAACAAAGAATTTGTGAATAAAGAAAATTTTGTAGCAGCTTGAATATCCCAGTTTTCTTTAGAAATTGCTGAGACTATTAATATTATGGGATAAAAATCTAATATAGAAGTGTCATTTTAAAAATAGTTTTTTTCAATATGTGAATAAAAATCTATTATAAAAAAATTAAAATGAGTGGAGAATTTCCTGAAAAAAGGTCATTTTGCTTTCAGATTCCATTTATCAGTATGTGAATCAACAAGGGCCCTTCAAGCTTCTCCTTTAGACTGGCTTCATTCCCCGTTCAAGTTCTTGAAATACATGAATGAATGAGACCAGGAGAGCTCAAGCTGTAAGAAATTCCTCCAGATCCAGTCCTGCCAATCTGAGAAACTGACATGCGTTTCTCCCGTACTGAAGGAGGGGTTGTGGTGTGTTTGAGACGGACTCTCATGCTACTTTATTCTGAACCCAAAGGGGTACTAATATTGGCTGAAGACTCAGGCATTATGCTAAGCACTTCACAGAGGAGCCATCTGTCATCATCACAGCCACTCTACCAGGCAGGTAATTTCCTTGCTTTATAGTCCTGGAAACTATGATTCAGAAAACTCAAGTAACTAAATAGGATTAGATAGAGGTAGGGATAGAGGCACTCAGTGAATGGCAAGATGTTTCTGGCTTCTGCAAGTGTGCAATAGGTCCTTCATTCTCACTATCATGTTGAAGAATAAAAAGTGAATGAATGAATGGGATGAATGGAAAGACAGGGATTCTCATTTTATAGCTATTCCTTGCTCACACATGGGTGAGTTTCATGTTCTGCTTTAGAGTGTAAATTATTGTCTCAGGTTCAGCGGAAAGGCCTTCTATGGAGATTCAAAGCATAAAGACTTAGAAAGAAAGGATAAGACTGTCACACAGCTCTGGTTGAGTACAAGAAGGTAGAGAACCTGGGGCGCAGTCCCAGTCTTACTCCCAAACACTACCTGTGTGACCTTGGTTGAATAGTCAACATCTTGGACTTTAAAGCCTGATCTGTACATTAGGAATAATGAAACAAGACTCAGTTGTGAGGGGAAAAGAAAAAGAAGCATATTAAATGCAAATTGCTTGGAGGATAGTTGGCACTGGGTGAACATTATCTCCCCTCACAGGTCTTCACCCGAGGTCAGAGCAATATCATCAGAAACACTGACTTTGGGTTATCTGAACTTCTACACCAGGACAGAAACAATCTGGGATTGGGTAGAGGTTCCAAGTGGGCAGAATCCACAAGATCAATGTCTTTGAAAAGTGCCACAGATGTCATCATTGAATTTCTATGCCATGCTCTGAAGGTCTTTAAAAGTCAAACTGAACCTAATCAGATGAAGTTCCACCTAGAAGGAGCAGTTGGCTTTGATAGTTTTTCAAGACCACTTCTAGCCCTCAGGTTAAAAGATAGAGTCATGTTTAAACTAGTCAGCCTTTTATTTTTTTCTCAGTGCTTTTTTTATGAAGTCAGAGAGTGCAACTGATTGCTAACCTTCCATTGCAGCTCAGTGGGGTTTATTTATAGAATAACTACATTACTGCCAGAAATACCTTCAGACCAGGAGGGACACCGACCATCTGTTCCTTTGATAACATGCTTCCAGCTATTTCTCCGGGATTGTGGTACTTAACAAAATGTTGCCCCTGCATCATCCAATCTGTGTATTTATAGGAGAGAGAACGTGTGTACGTTACATATCTGAGCTTGTTTCTTTCAGCAGGAGAAATATAGCCTCTGCCATATGTTTACCGCACACATAATTACCTCCCCACTCCGTACATCCAATTTTAAATATTTCACCATTCAGATAGCAGCAGGTTAGAATCTTCCCCTCAAGTCCAGATACACTTAAACCCATTAACCTGGAACAGAAGCCCTTTGTGGGATGGTCATTAATCAGATAATTACTAATTTTCATGCTGGTTTCTCTAAACACTCCCAATCCTGTGATATCTCCTGGAGCTCAGGGAGAAGGCTGTGTTTCCCATGTTGGTTGTGTGCCACTTTCCCTGCCCCCACAAACCCCACTGCTCTCATCTATGAATAAAGAGTGGTTGCTAGTCAGGAAAATCATAGCTGCAGTGACTGAGCTCGTGCTGTGCTAAACACAAGACCTGTATTATCTGATTTTACTTCTCATAACAGCTTTGGGTAGTGGAACTCTTAATATTCCCATCTTACAAATGAGAAAACCGAGGCTCAGGGAAGGTAAATAGCTGGAAAACAATAGAGTTGGCCTTGGAGACCAGATCTGCCTTTCTAAAGGGTGGACCATTTCTTGAATACTTTCAACATTTATTGATTGAAACAATATTGACAGAGAGCCTTCCAAGCACCATATATTGCTTTAGGCTCTGGGGATACAGCCTTCCACAGAGGAGACAGACTCCCCTCTCTCAAGGGCCTACTACTTCTGGTGGAAGAGGACAGATAATACACAAGAAAACAACAGGCTGCATTATAGGACAATACGTAGAGAAAGCTGCTTGGGCCACTTTGACTTCTGGTTTGGAGGAATGAGCTGAGACGGGCAGGAGAAGCCCGGCACGCGAGTCTCCTGGGGAAGAACATTCCAGGCAGAGGGAACAGCTCCTGGATGGGTGGGAATGAGTTCATCTGCTCCAGGTTTAGATGGAAGGCTGGTGGCACCAGAGCCGAAGGGGGGCGGGGGACACAGGATGGAAAGAAGCCTCAGAAGCAGGCAGGGCCCTGTCATGTGGGCACTTGGAAACCAGGGCAGGGAGTCTGACTTCTAATCAGGTGTTTAAGTGGGTGGTTTTATGATCTGATTTACGTTTTTCCGAATTCAGAATGGATTCCAGGGAGGGTGGGGAGAGCCCAGAAGCAGGAAGAGCCATGAAGAGGCCACCACATCCACACCAGGCTAGCGGAGGGAGGTTTCCCTCTGTCTGGGTGGAGAGTGTCCAGGCAGGGGGCAGAGCACACTTCTCATCTGAGATCAGTCTAGCAAGATAAACATGATTTCATCAGGCAGAGAAAAGACCAAGGGTGTTTCAGTTAGAGGGAACGTTGATTGCAAAACTCTAAGTACAGAGTGAACCATGAATGTTTAACTTCAGACTGTGATGGGATTGAAAATGTTGGGAGCAGAGTGTGAGAGTCCTTGAGCAAGGGCATCCCTAACCACATGGTGCCCCCCACCATGTGAAAGCTAAAAAGATATCCCTTCTTCCAGGTGGACAGAGCCTGGAGTACTCAGGAAGGAAAAGCAAAAATGATTCTCAGCTCTGGACCTTCTTCCTGACTTCAGTCTGAGCTGTACTGAGCTCAGTGTGCAAAAATATCTAATCTCCCTTACCAACCCCACCCCAACCCACCCCTGCCACCCTCGTACAGGGCTCATCTGGGCACTAGCTCAGCTCGCTGGGCTCTATGCTCAGGCATGCCTGGTGGAACTGATATGTGCCCCACATGTAAGACAGTGATCCAGACATGGTCTGGGGTCCCAGGACTGATGGCGAGAATTTTGTCATGGATGGCTCCATTCCAGAAGTTTGCCTAAGATCCTTGCTCCTCAAAGTGTAGCTCATGGAAGAGTGACATGCACATCATCCGGGAATATTCTAGAAATACAGAAGATCAAGCTCCACTCTAGAACAATTGAATCAGAATCTGCATTTTAACAAGATTCCCAGGTGGATTGCATGCACATATGAGTCTGAGAAACACTGGTCTAGACAAACCTGTTCCTGCCAATGGTACCTCATGCCTGAGAAAGCCAGCACAGGCCCGAAACTGCAGAAACCCATGGCGCCATGTCAGAGCACAGAGAAGTGCTGGATCTTTTGATTCGCATTCCCAGCTATACTTCTGACACAGAGATGTGACCGAGAAGTGTCCTCAGGGACTTGCCTCCCCTTCTTTACCTATGTCCACCTGTGAAGATACTTGGGTAAATGGATGTAAACACAAGTTTAAAAGGTTGTGCTAATGAATAAATGAGTTTCCCTGAAGAAAAATATAAGATTCTCCTTTGATTATCATCAGAAGAAAATAAAGTACACTGAAAGAATAGGATAACTTTTTTTTTTTTTTTTTTTTTTTTTTTTTTTTGCGACCAGTAAGGGGATTGCAACCCTTGACTTGGTGTCACCCGCACCACGCTCAGCCAGTGAGTGCACCGGCCATCCTTATATAGGATCCGAACCCGTGGCGGGAGCACCACCGCGCTCCCATGCACTGCACTCTCCCGAGTGCGCCAGGGGGCCGGCCCTAGGATAACTTTTTAAAGAAAGTAATAAACTTTCTAAATCACTCTACGTCTAGGAGAAATGTCCAGTGAGTTATCTATTCATTTGGAGTCTTAATCATTTTTATGCATTTGGGGACTCTACTCTTTCATTACGCTGTTTCATTGATAGATAAGTGGAAGAACCCTATTTTTGCACGATTTTCTTTTTTCATAATTTTAACATACTGTATAAATGTCTAATTTTAATGTTTGGGTCCGAATATTTTGAGAGCAATCTCAGACAGAGATGGGTTCCAGTCTGAAAAATTAGGTCAGAGGGGAGGAAATTTTTAAAAACCCTAAAATATTGTTACTACTCACAATATATGAAATGTTTCTTTGAAGCTCATGCAACTTTTTTTTATTTCAACACTGGATGGCATGTTGCTCTGCCTTAAATCTTTGCAAGAAAAAAATCAATTAGCATCATAGAGCTGGTAATTCTACACTACATCCTGCAACAGGGGAACGAGAGAGAAAGAGCAATTTAGGCTGACGGCTACATCAACCACGGCACAGTTGATTAAAAATTTAACAGTTTTTTTCTGATGAATGTCCTAGCTCAGATTTGGAAAACATTGACGGATTTAATTTTCCATTGACTAAACAATCATTTTACAAGCCATGTATAATTCATGTAATGGCAATGTTATGGGCTTGTTAAAAATGACTGCTACTAAACAGTTAACGCTCTCTAGCAAGCAAAGGCTTGTAAAGGATCATTACTGGAATTAGTTGGCACCCATTAACTGAGATTGGGTTTTTACCATCTGAATCTTTAACAGAAAATGAGTTCAACCTTTCAATATGAGCATCACCCCACCCTGGACCCCCAAAATACAAAACTATATACTAGGGAAAGAATGGAACTGGTTTACTTCTAACCTCACTTATCAGCAGAATAATGTTGACCAAAATCTTCAGCTTTCCCAAGCTCAGTTTTCCTACCAGGAAAATAGAGATAGCAGTGACCACTAAATGGGTCATTGGAGAAGTGAGTGTAGGGAGACTATGAACTCACCAGGCGTGGACGCATTCCCCACAGGAGGCCTGGCACCAGACCTTTGCTCCAGCTGTTCCTTCAACACTGAAGGTCATTTCCTAGGTATCTGCAGGGATATTTCTGCACTTTCTTCCCATATCTGCTCAAATGACTCTTTCTCAGTGAAACATGTGGAGACAACCCAATTAAAAATCGCAAACATTTTGCACCAACACTCTCTGTATTTGATCTTCTTTTCCTGTGCTTTTTTTTTTTTTTTTGGTCACATGTGCCATTTTTGACACATCGTAGAACTTAGTTTTATTTATTATTATTATATATTTACTATATATTATTATTCTTTATTGTTTTATTTTTTCACTCTGTGTTCCCCAAGAAGAATGTAAGCTGCACAAAGGCAGACATTTTTAATTTTTTTATTCTTTGATGGACTTCAGCACAGGTCTTGGCATATTGTAAGTGCTCAAAAAATATTTGTTTGATGAATGAGTGAATGTTTCAAACATTTTAGTGATCTTGTCCTTTCCCCACTGTCACGGTGGTGATTACAGTCACTAGGTGTAGCTGTAGAAAATGCAATTTCTTAAGAAGCATTCTCAGATATGCTATCATCTGGGTAGTAGCAAAGAATCAGCATTTTCAATGAGCATGAACAAGGACCACAGTTTGAGAATCATTACAGCCTTGGCTACGAAGCCTTATCATGTGGCATTCAGCTTGGAGTTGGGTGGGCCATGGCTTCCAAAGGGATTATTCAAAAATTATTAAGAATTTCAAGATGATGATGACAGAGCATTAAACCAAACAAGGGCCCTTCTATGTGTGGGGAACTGTGTGACTGCACAGGCTGCTGCCCACAAAGTCACCCTGCCTATCAAAGGATGTGCACGAAACTTACCACTGCTGTTTTCATTTCTTAGTGTCCTTTGTCCAAACCTACTTGAAGGTCGTCAGAAGCGTGGCTACAAGAGTTGTTAATTTTCTGCATCATGAAACCCTGATGTTGGAAAACCTTCAGCCAAACAGCCCTTCATTACTACCAAGACCAGTCTGGATAAACTTCATTGAAACTCACTGCAGTAAACAATAGAGAATCATAATGGGAAATAAGAGCAACCAAAAAGAATTTTAAAGAAACCAAGAGATTAAAAACCCAAACAGACTTACTTCTGCTAAGCAGAGCAATTGTCTAAGATCAGAGGAGCTGAATGACTCCTTGAGTCCCAGAATTCACTCACAATAATTGAAAAACACTAGACTTTTGTGAAACCATTGCATTTTTCCCCAAACAAGGCTTGAAACTAGAATGAAGGATAAAGAGAAATACCATGAAAAATTGTCTAGGAATTAGAAACATAAAACCTTTTATGTTTCAGAAATAAAGGTCATAAAAACAAAATATCTATATTTAACTGTTCCTGTGGATTGTAATGAGATATTTTTAGAAGAGAAAAAAAGCATATATGGCATATGTGCACTGCCTTGTTTAGATCAGGTTAGATTACAATGTAATGACTAACCAACTGCACGTTTTATGTTTAAACAAAACTTCATCTTATTTATGTTCATGTTCTCTTTATTGCTCTGCAGAATCTCTGCTTCTTAGCCTTGAATATGGAATGAGCTCTCGTCTACCTAAGATTCTGGAAATCCAGGTCATTTTTTTTTAAGGAATCAAATATATCAATTAAAATATATTGGCAAAGCAAAATAATCTTGGAGAATCTCAGAAGAGGTTCTGGTCTGCCCACTCCACTGCCTGGGAGACATGCTTATTAGCTTAGTCAAGGAATCTCTGCACAGGCTTCAGTTTTTCCTTGGTCCTTGCAGTGGCTTGGTCCTTGCAGTCCCTCCAAGCTCATGTTGGAACTTAACCCCCAATATGGTGGTAGAAGGTGGAGCCTTTAAGAGATGATTGGATCATGAGGACTTTGCCCTCCTGAACAGATTAATCCATTCATGAAGTAATGACTTGTTATAGGCATGGTTCTGATGGCTTTGTAAGGAATGCAAGTGAGAAGGTTCGATCTTTTGCTTAGGCCATTCTCTTGAAGTGACACCCAGTCGCCATGGGACCCTGTAGAGAGTTCCCATCAAGAGGAAGGCCCTCACCAGATGCACCCCTTGGACCATAAACTTGCTAACCTCCCAAACTGTAAGAAATAAATTTCATTTCTTTAAAACTTACCGAGTTTCAGGTATTCTGTTATGATCAACAGAAATGGATGAATATAGTCCTGTACAGTGTTCTGCATCCACGCCCCACATTCCTTTCAGCATGTTTACTGTTGGGATGCAACTGCAGACCTGGGCCCACCCCAACTCCTACACAAGTCCTTGGGAATAAGACAGGAGCCAGAGCCTTCCATTTAATGATGCTAAGACTACAAAGTAGGAGTTGACATGTTGTAGTTCTGTTATTATAGCAATTATTAATCATAATCACCATTTACCGAACAGTCATAGGTGCTTGCCAGAGGGTTTAGCACTTCACATGGGTTACATATATCATTTATTCACCACAACAACCCATGAGATATGTACTGATATTAATCCCATTTAGAAATGAGGAAACTTAGGCCTAGACAGGTCAAGCCCTTTCCTAAGGTCACTTAGTTTGTGTCAAAGCCAGAATTAAAACCCAGACAGTTAATCCACAGAGCTTGGGAGATTAACCACTGGGTGAGTATTTCCCAAACTTTCATCAGTTTCATACCATTGTTAAAGCTGGTGTTCTTTATCAATTTTTTTAATTTCAAAATTCTAGTTTTATTAAACTAGTTAACATAAACAGGATGTTTGAAAAGATTTAGCTACTTTCCTTAGAGAAATGCCGACTTAGCTCTTTTGCCCATTTTTTAATTGGGTTGCTTGTTTTTTTCTTGTAAAGTTGTTTGAGTTCCTTGTATATTCTGGATATGAATCCTTTGTCAGATGTATATTTTGCAAATATTTTCTCCCACTCTGTTGGTTGTCTTTTAACTCTGTTAATTGTTTCTTTTGCTGTGCAGAAGCTTTTTAGTTTGATATAATCCCATTTGTTTATTTTTCCTTTGGTTGCCCACGCTTTGGGGTCATATTCATGAAGTCTGTGTCCAGTCCTATTTCCTGAAGTGTTTCTCCATGAGTGGAAGGGCAGATGAGATTAATGTTTCCTTTCTACAGCTTTTCCTACTTCACACATTACAATTAGCATTTATTTATTTTGTAATTTAAATTTTTGAATAAAGAAAAATCTAAAAATTAAAACATATGAAACACCTGAGTTAATCATATTTACAGTGCCTCCTATTTCTTTTCCAAGGCTAAGCAATATTCTTTATAAAGCCAAGACTGTACTTACCTTTCTCCACTCCTAAAGTGAGAGAATTAGAAGAACTTTGAGAAATCTCCATTATACCCCAAAGTCCATGGCACTTTTTTAAAAAACCTCTTATGACATGTATCACTTTCTACTTTGAATTATATTTACATGCTACTCAATAGCAACAAAGACAATCTCCAAGCACAGTCCTAGACTTCCATCTTACAGCTATCCACCCCTTCCCTCCACTTTACAGACATACTCCTTGCCCTACCTCACTTTTATCAGATGTATCTTGAAACCTGTTAACAAGCAAATTTGAATTAATGTTATATAATATGAGGTGCACTACAGATTCGTTTGCAATTTTAGAAAAAATTTCAGTTTCACACACACACACACAAAAAAAAAAAAAAAACGGGGAGGGGGAAGAAGATATAACAACTACAACTCCTTGAAGTTGATACGACAAGCAAACAGAAAGGACATTGTTGGCTGGGAGGGAGGAGAGGAAGGAGGGAGGGAGGTTTCGGTAATGGGCCACAATAATCAACCACATTGTATATCGACAAAATAAAAATTTAAAAAAAAAGAAAAGATTTAGCTACAATGATGCCATATAATAGTTACATCTAATATTAAAAAGTTTATATTATAATTAAAAAGTTTAGACAGTTTAAATGTCTAACAATAAGGATTTATTAAATTTGACGATGCAAGAGCAGAATACTCCACAATCATACAAATATCAATATTTATAGTTTATATGTTCAATGGTCTTTAAACTTAAAAAAATTATTTCATCTGTTCATTCCAGTTACATCTTTCCTAAAACATTAAAGTAGATATTATTTTATTAAAATATAAATTGTTCACCCACGACCCACTTAGATCATCTTGATCACCACCTGAATTCACTTGACAAACATGCATTAGGTCTTTGCTAATGCACCAGGCATGGAACATAGCAGGAAATCAGGAAGGCAGCAACCTTTGGAGAAACACGTGACTATCACAGAACAGAAGATTCTGTTGACATCCCACAAGGAGCCCAAGGAAACAGTCACTTTGGGACAGCACAGGTTTGATAGGTACTGAGGAAGTGCCGTCCCAGTCCATGTTATGACTGATTGGGGCTCTCAGAATAGGGCATCACAAACAAAAAGTAGGACTCAGCCCTACAGTAAGTACCCTTCAGCTGAGAGAAGGTAGGTACCCTGTTTAAATCACTGGTGGGGTATAGAGGTCCCTCAGGTGTCCCTTCTGGTGTCTGGAAGGGTAGCAGAAGGGACCAGGATGGAGCTCAGCTTTACCCCACCCCCAATTCAAATGGATCAAGAGTGTAAAAGACAGTAACTTGCAGAGGTAAACAATGGATATGGATAGAAGATTCACCCACCAATTGTGTAGTCTGAATGTTATGCTCAAAAGTTCAGACTTTTCCTGTAGACCCTGAAAAGATACCCTCACCCTGAGAGTTCAATATTTAATCTAGTTTTCTGCTGGTGCAAGTTATTATACTTTTTCATAACGCCTCATCCCACAAAGTCCCTCTCCATAAAAATAACTAAAAGTAGCCAGGGGGTTACCAGTCTGAATGAATCATATATATTATATAATTTTATTAAAGTTTACAGCAACCCATGGGGCAGGTACTATATCAATTATCTCAATTTTACAAAACATAAATTGAGGCACAAACTTTTTTCAAAGCACACAGCTAGTGAACAAGAAAAACAACACTCAAACCCAGGCAGTCTGTGCCCTTAACTGCTATGTTTTACTGTCCTCGCAATGCCACCAAAGATGGGCCCATCATAAAATGCAAGGTTGACATCATCTACCTTCAGAACCTTCTCTGTGACCTTTTGTCTATTTCAGCCTTTAATACCCTTTACTATCCCCATGATTTTGTCTACAAACAGCACAAGATGGTTAACTTTATACATCAACTTCACTGGACTCCAGGGTGCCTCGATATTTGGTTAAACCTTATTTCTGAGTGTGTCTGTGAGAGTGTTTCTGGATGAAATTAACAACTGAATCAGTATACTGAGTAAACCAGAATGCCTTCCCCCATGCAGGTTGGCTTCATCCAACCCACTGAAGGCCTGAATAGAATAAAAGACAGAATAAGAAAGAAATCTTCCTCTCTTCCTGTCTTTGAGCTGGGACATAGGTCTTCTCCTGCGTTCAGACTCAGATTTGACCCAGACCTACAACATCAGCAATCTTGGGTCTCAGCCTCCAAAACTGTGTGAGTCAATTCCTTAAAATAAATAAATAAATACACACACACACACACACACACACACACACACACACACACACCCTATTGATTCTGTTTCTCTGGGGAACCCTGCCTAATAAACAGGTACATCAACTTGTGCTTATTTCCAAATAGGGAGATAAGCCATTTATGGACACATCTATTTCTCTAAGTCATGACACCCCAGGTTTACTATCAGTTATCAACTGATGGATAGAAAGGAAATGGGTTTTTTTAGATTAACAATTTCTCTCCCTTCGTCCTCCTACTTCCTCCTACTGCCTCAGCTAAATGCGAGGCAATTTGCCAGGTTCTGAACATTGTATCATTAAGAAGAAAAAGTATGTTTAGGATAAACTGGGACTTTTCAGTTAGACCTTGTCAGCTGGAGCCAAATCCATATCCACTAGATCCCATCTTGCTCACTTGCTCTTGTGTCTCCTCCACAACTGTTTCTCATTTTAAACTTGATGCGTAATCTCTGACCTGGTTCGTCCTGTGGCTTGGGTACCATCCTAGTGGCCTTTTTACCTCTCTTGGTTTGTGAACCAAGAAAATGGCTCTTCTTTCTGGGTCTGACCTCTGCTCCTGGAACCTGTCTAGTGGAACAGTTTGTATTGAGACCCTCAGTCTCCCCAGGAGCTGATACATCAAGCCCCCGCCACCTACGTCCCTTCACAAGTCAACCGGCTTTCCAAGGTTATGTCTAATTACCTGAGATTATGTCAGTTGCCTTCCCCATTTTTAAGGCTCAATGATTCTATCCCCTGAGAGACAACTATTGAAACATTACTGATTTTTCACTATATTATCTGGATAATCAGAAGTAGCAACGAGTCAATGAAAAGGTCATTAAGATTGAAATCAAAACAATCAAATTTTAATCTCTATTACATCAAGTCCCTTAGATTCAGTTATCTCATCAATATAAATAATAAAAACTGACTCTCTAATTTTTTAGGCTTCATTAAGATAATGTGCATAGAAGTATGTGTCAATTGTTACAAGCTACAAAAATGTCAAATATGTTTTCTATTATTTTCAGCTTCATACTGTGCTGATAACATTTTCTAAACACCACTTGATCTAAAGGAGAGAATCAATTCAAATCAGCACACAGTTCTTGGTCACTGACTTCTGTGCCAGGCATTGTGTTTGGCGCTGGGTTCAAAGGTATAAGTGTGCACACCAATAGATCACAGTTTGTTTAAGATTTGGAACACACCAAACTATGCCTGAAGATCAACTTGCCATTTAGAAAAGCTAACCAGGCATGAGTCTTTCCAAATGAAAATCTTTGTAATCCCTGTATACCATCTTTAAAAGAAAGTGTTTCCTTGTGCGATGTCTGGCATCTTTTCATGAACTAGATCTAGTTAGTAGGGAGCCCTCTAGAGGTCACTGGATGTTATCGGCTGCATTTTCTCCTGGGAGTCATTATGTCTCGCTTTAAGTAATAACTAATTTCCAAATGTGGATTGCTGAGTCTCAGAGAATTTAACACTCAGCATCAGCTTTCCAAAAGAAACTTTATTTTTATTAAAACTGTGAAAATATTAATTAATTTACCTGAATTTTATTTATATTTAAAAAAAAACTTTGAAGCAAAATTTAAAGAAGTACAGTACTCTCATAACCTTTGGTAGTCTTATCCCTAACTTGCAGCTAATTGCATTCCTTGCTTAACTAAACTTTTATTTTTCACTCTTACTACTTAGGAAAGAATTATTTTCATAGACTTTGATGTCTGTGGGAGAATACTCTCTGTTGGATGTTTGTTCACCTTCTTGACTGACCCTTATATACAGCTTCTTTCATCTTTCTGAAAAAAACTTTTAACTATTTATAGTTTGGAAAATAATGAACTCTTTTTAATACCTCATAAATTACAGTCATCTTGTTTATTCTTATTTTGAAATAGATAAAATTTTTGCACAGGGAAGTAGATTTTTAGTTCCTCATATATTGGTCATATAATTCATCTGGCAGTTGATCCTGGGTCATCTTCTGATGGTCTGGGCTCTTGGATATCTTCTTTAAAATATGTGTAAGGATCAAACTTAATTTTAGTCTCTTTGAGGTCAAACATGTTTTATACATGGTAGAAAGTCAATGAAGAGTTAGTGATTGAGTTGACCTAATTCTAGGTTTCTAGCTGCTCTCCTCATCTGAAGCATCTGAAAGGAGAAAAAAAGGTTTTAGCAAATTTGCATATGCTCAGGATAGATTCCCATGGACGGCCATAGATTTTCTCTCATCCTGATAGCCTTGAAACTATTTAGTAATTACAGCTACATAGGGATAATGGATGCTTGAACTGCAAATGATAGATAGACTTGATATCTTTGTCAATTTCTGCTATAATTTTTAAATGTCACTTGTCCCAGGAAGAGAGCAAAGATATTAAGACAATAAGACAGAAACCCAAAGCCGAGGTAGGAAAGAAAGTGGTTGCTGAAATGGGGGCATGGGGAGCCACGGGGGGCAAATAGGATTTCTATTTATGCTTGGCCAATTTTCTCTTTTCTTCCTCTCTTTACCCAATTTTTGTTTTGTTTTTCTTTGTTTGTTTGTTGTTGTTGTTTGTTTGTTTGTTTGTTCTGTATACCTGTTATGGAAGAATTTCTACCTCCCTGCAAGATTTGGTTTTCCAAAAGGAGGGACTCATACTAGACAAAGACTGTTGACCTCTTTTCTAATCTTACTGCATCTTGGAAGTATTATGAGGGTTGTCCAGAGAAACATAACATCTATATATACAACAGGAGATTTATTATACGAATTGGTTCAATAGATTATGGAGGCTTAGAAGTTCCATGTTCTGCCATCTGCAAGCTGGAGAAACAGAAAATTGTGTTCAAGGCTCAAGAACCAGGAGTGCTGATGTTCGAGGGCAGATGACTACCTAGCTCAGAGAGAGACCAAATGCACTCTTCCTCCATTTGTTTTGTTCAGGCCCTTAAAGGATTAGGTGATACCCACCCACATTGGTAAGGGTAATCTTTACTCAATCTACAGATTCAAATGCTAACAGCCTTTTGACCCACGAGCCCAGATAATTTTTTGCAAGTGGCTGGAGCTCAAGTTGACAGCAGCCTCAATTCTGGATCAGCAGCAGAGAGAGAAAAGAGCCAATGAGAGACGAGAGTCCTGCCTTGTTCCAGTTGTGCCCGATACTATGTCTGAAACTTGACAGTCGAACAGCTGTGTGAAGAAGACCTGTCTTCTCCCAGTGAGACCCAGAGCTTCAAAACAGTTTAACTGCAGTCACAGAGAGGTACAACTGTTCATTTTCAAGTTCTGTGCTTCTGAGTTTTACATGGCATTTTCTACACATCTACCTGTCTCATATACCACCCCCATTTAAAAATAATCTTAAAGCTCTACTTAAATCTATGACAGTTTTCACACAATGAACAGCAAAACCCAAAAGTAGATAATGCATCCACATTTTGGCTTGTTCTCAATATTCATTAGAATTCAACCTTTGCTTCTCTTTTCTTTCTTTTCCTGCTCTGTCTTGTGTTAATTTTAAAAAGTGATTTTCATTTATTTATTCTTTAATTATGCACCCTGGACCCTCTCAAAAAGGCACCAACTGATGCAAGACAGTTATTTCACTTTTTAGAACACATTGGGGGATTAGAATTTCATCTCTCTGTGTCTAGTTTCTGCCTTGTCATTAAAGCTGATGCTTAATGATCACTCCTTACCTGCAACAATCTTCAGCATTTAAAGTAATAAATACTTCTTGCTTGGGTAATTTAAACCCCACTGGTGGTTACAGATAAAATGTGATTACTGACTTTCATAACTTGGAAGGAAAGGAAGAAATATATTTTGATTAAATTTAGATATGTACATTAGTTATAGTTCACTCTTTTGGGACCATTGCTGCTAAAATAACATTCCTGATAAAAGAATAAAAGAGTCTGCAAAACCCGGTTTGTTCTTTCACTCTGGAATAACACACTTCCATGGCAACCTCTAGCCATATTCATGGTGGCTGTCTAAGATTCTGGTGATGGCCTCTGGGTGGTTTTTGTTTCGAACTGTCTAGGGTTACTAGAAAACCAACTGAATTTTCTTTTGTCTGGTCTATGATTAAGGAAACTGAAACTAGAGTAGAGAATAAAAATCTTTTTCAGATCAAAAACAAATTATAACTACAAAAGGAAAACAACAGATTCAGAGCTCAGAAGCCAAGAACACAACTCGATTGCAACATCTGGATAATCCAGAAGCTTTCTATAGTTAACAGCAATAAAGCTCAGATAGAGAGGAGTCAGCATCGGAAGTTTTCTAGCAATGATGATCAGAAGTCTTGGTATTTCAACAAAATCATACAACTTTACCACAAATCTACATTCTTTTCTCAGTGGTAGCTCTCTTGGTCTAAAATCTTCATGGCATTTTGATTCTTAACAATGAAAATATTAGGCTATTAGCTGTTTAAACAAATGGATTTTGTAGCAGTAATACAAAAACTGTCTAAAGAAACCTAATAAATTTTATTCTAGAAGAGTGTGCTATTTGGGCATAATGATAATCATTGACCAATTTTGATCAAGTCAATACAATTCTTGCAAATGATGAATTCTGTGAGGCACCATCTCCATGTTAAATCCATGCCTGTATTACTGAAAGTGGCTCAAAGTCTACATTTCAGTCAAGTACTTACAAATTGTTGGATATCTCTGGAATTATTTTACCCATCTCCCAAATTCTTGTGCTATGCCATCTTCTTGGCAACTGTATTTACTTTTGGTCCAACCAGGTCTTCTGGAAATTCAGCCTCAAAGATGGGGCAGATGCTAAATGACTGACACATATCCAGAGAGTTGGAGTCTAAAGGCCAACACAAAAACATAAAGCATGAATCATGTCCATCAAACCAATGAAATGCTTCTGAAATTAGGTTTTTATTTTCACCAAATAGCTCCACAATTCTTTGACAGCTGTGATTCCATTGACATCAGGGTAGTTTAGCAAAGGGAATTAGGTGTAGTCTCAACTCACCATCTGCTCAGTCCACATGTCCAGATTTCTCCTGAGTGCCTGTCCTTAAACAAACCAGCAGAATTAAAATATATATTCTCCTTTTACAGCCTCAAGTTTGGTGGTTCCATATCTCTGCCATAGCATTCTAAATGTGTAATTAAGGGTTTAGAGATTTGGGTTGTTCACAGTCATCTAATTTATCAAAGTTTTTCATCTCAAAAAGCAGATCAATATTTTTCCTGACTTAGTCATTCACCCTATATTCAACACAAATACATATCAACTTTTTTCCAAATAAATAGGCCCAGGCATGCAGAAAATTCACAGTCTTAATCACTTCTTTCATTAAAACCTACGATGGACCAACTTTTATGAAATTCAGAGCTCTTACTTTCCTGATGTTTGGGATAATAAAAACCAAGTCCACCAGTGTACTCCTATGACTCACATTCGTGTCATAAATCTTTTTCCTCTTTCACTGTTGTTTCCCCTTTAATAATTGAACTCAGCTTACAGCTCGGACCAAAATGCTTTGATTCCTTATGGGAAGGTAGGTTCACATATTCTAGATCAGTAGGTAGTATGCATGTTTTGTCCTAAAGATGAATGTATTTAGCTTCATGGTGATCATCTCTCCAGGATGGCCAGAAGAGTGAGTAGGGAAGAGCTGGTGTCTTTGTTCGTTTTTGCTGCTGTAACAAAATACCTGAGACTGAGTAATTTATAAAGAACTAAAGAACATTTTTTTTTCTCACAGTTCTGGAGTTGGGAAGTTCAAGATCAAGGCACCAGCATCTGGTGTCCAGTGAAGGTTTCCTTGCTCAGGCCTCTTCCCTCACTCTCCCTGGTCCCATTCCCTGAATCACAACCTCTATCATGACCTTTCAGTGGAGTCCATCAGCACTGGTTAGAAAGAAGTATCCCAGAAAGGTACAGTAGGAAAAAATTGATTTGAAAGTGGGCCTGGGATTAAATCATGACAATGAAACCTGATGCTGGAAAACCGTAAGACCTGATTTTCTCAATTGTAAAATTTGGAAGTCAGAGATTACGGTGATATAGCTACAAGCCAAGGAACACCAGGATTGCTCACATCCACCAGAGGCTAAGAGAGAGGCCTGGAACAGGTCTCCCTGCAGAGCTTCCAGAAGGAACTAATCCTGCCAATATTTTGATCTCAGACTTCTAGGCTCCAGAACTGGAAGATAACAAATTTCTGCTCTGTTAAGCCACCAGGTTTGTGGTACTTTGTTACAGCAGCCCTAGGAAACTAATACAAATTTCAAGTTAAAAACTCAGGGAATAATACCCTAAGGAGTCTCAAATTCTAGAAGCAGGAGGAGAGAACCCACTCTCAGGTGGCTTGTTACATTAAGTAACAGAAGCCAAGTCATAATGCATTGAAATCCAGGTTCTGTTCATGATGGGCATAGTATTGGCACCATTCTCCCTTAATCCCTACCTTCCTAGAAGAAGGCAACCCTCGTACCCAGTAGTCCCCTGTTGCCAGCTTCTCCAATACACACAGTTGTCTTCCCCACCAACCTATTTTTAAGAGTGTCCTGTTTATCTTTATTTATTTATTTATTTATTTATTTTTATTTTAACTTTTCAATATACATTTTAATTGATTTTTGTGACCCTTTACCCATTCCTCTTTCCCCCCTCCCTCATTGCCCCCCCCATCATATCTGTTTACTTGTCTCAACAAGTTCAAGGAATTGTTGTGATTGTTGTGTCTTCATCTCTCCCCCTTATTTGTTTTTGTGTTTATTTATTTATTTTTAGCTCCCACAAATAAGTGATAACATGTGGTATTTCTCTTTATTTGTTTTTGTGTTTATTTATTTATTTTTAGCTCCCACAAATAAGTGATAACATGTGGTATTTCTCTTTCTGTGCCTGACTTATTTCACTTAATATAATTTTCTCTAAGTCCATCCATGTTGCTGTGAATGGTAGTATTTCATTCTTTTTTACAGCAGAGTAGAATTCCACTGTGTAGTTATGTCACAGTTTCCTTACCCACTCATTTGATGATGGTGGGACTGAAAAATGGTGCAGCCTTTATGGAAAATGGTATGGAGGTTCCTCTGTTTATCTTTTAAACTACTTTTTAGTCTACCTGTGCCCTCAACCTGAACCTCATCTACCATCTATTACCCCTTGTCTCTTTAATTTAACTGCAGTGCAGATGTGCTAGCCTTGTACCCAATAATTCATTTTCTTCTTTCTACTTGTCCTTCAAACTGGACATGTCCCAACTCTCACATTTCACTTACTCCTTGAAATGCCTGTTTTAGCACTTTTCTAGATACAAGGAAGCTAACAGCCTAGTGTGGTATCTAATGTGTTTTTAACAGCCACTGGATATTTCTTTCCTTTTTGAAGAAAGAAACCAAGGGAAAGGGGAATGGAGGTGTATTTTCACATAAGGTGAACATAAATGGGCCCAAGATTCCTTAATGAGAATAGTGACAGCCAGATTCAGACAATGCCACTGACTAGCTCAGTACCCTCGCATAGATTACACAATTTTCCCACACCCAAAATGCAGGGCCGAAAGATGGGGTAGCAGTGCTGCTTACCTTAAACAATGGTTATGAAGGTAAATGAATTAATAACATGTATGTGCTTCATGCCTGGTACTTAGTAAGGCCCCAGTAAACTTTAGCTCTTCCTATTTGTTTCCTAGATTTTTGGTAAATATTTTATTTTTGCAATAATGCATTCAGAGTTGCGTTCACTCCTTGTTTAACTAGGACCTTTGCATGAAGACATATTTGTGTATAAATTTTCTTAATAAGAAATTTAAGTGGTGAAATTGAAATATAAAACGAATGAAAAAGAAAATAAGTAAAATAATAGCAATGCCAATAAATCGTGGGGGAGTGTTTTTCTTTTTCAACCTAGCTTGATGCAATTGATTTTATACCTGCATTTTATGAAGCATATTTCATTTTTTTTAAGTATTCAATTACATTGAGTAAGTGTACTAGTACAGACTGATAGCTAGGTCATAGCTGGAAATAGCAGTAAATCTGAATTTTATAAAGCTTCCAGAATGACTTCCAACGATTTTCCTTTTTGTCTGAGGTCGTGCATCTCAGGATAAAAGGAAGGAGAACTTTAAGAATTGTACTGGAGGACAGCTGTGCTCATTGTCATGAAATATAGGAGATAAGAACACAAGGAAAGCAGTCCGATGTGCCCCTGGTCATTCTCCAAACCCCACTTGCTTTGTGGATATAAATGCTTTGGGTGTGTAGCTGACTCCTCTTAGGATGGAGAAAATGTAAATGGGGTCAATATGCTTTCACGGAGATAATCCTTCATCTTAATGAACATACTAAGCCTGGAGGGGTTTTATTTGTTTTGTTTGATGAGGTATATTTTTTTCTTTCTTTGGGGGGAACTACCACATGATTTAGCACTTCAATGACTTAAACTGATTAATGATTAGATGGATAGATTATATATATCCATAATATATCTTATGATTAAGTGGATAGGTGATTATATTCATAAAAGTCTGACTTCTTCAAATATTCTAAAAGGCAGTTGCCTAGCACATAATTGGCACTAATTAAAATACCTTGATTAACTCATTTTTATATCTTCTTTTATCCTCCCAGATACATAGTAAATTCTACACCCAATAGGCATCCAAGTTGTCTGCTGTTGACTGTTATCTGGCATGTGTCTGACTGTCTTCTGCAGACAGAGTGACACAAGCCAGTGTCAGGGTGGACAGGTTCTGCTCATCAAGGCCTGCTCTCAAGGAGAAGTGAGAAAGCAGGAGGTGGAAATTCCACAGGGAAGAGTAAACTCTCCCCTTTATGCCAAAGGCACTTTATGGAGTGAGACAAGCGTAAGACTTAAAATTAGAAGTCATGTGTTTAGTGCCCATGTCTGTCATCTTCCTGTTTTAAGATATTGGGCAGTTTCCTTAACAATCCTCATCTCATTTTTCTTATTTGTAAACTGGGAAATAATGACTTTTCAGTGGTCTGTCACGAAGATTCAAAGAATGCTCATGAAAATGTGTGCTAAACTTTAAAATGCTATACAGATAAGAGACAACATCCATATTGGATGCAATAGGGAAGTTTAACTCTGTAAATTGTAAAAGTGTAAAAGGTGAAAGGCTTTCCACAGACAACCAAGGTTCAGGTTTCTGTGAATTTTCAGGACCATATGGTTCTGTTGAACAAATCTTTCAATCCTTTGTTTTTAAGTAGTTTGTATAAAATAAAATTAAACAGAAAAGCTTGGGAGCAAAAGGAATAACAAAGGTATGTGTCAACATATCTAACCTCTTCCAAAGTCATTTCCAAATCACATTTTTACTAAGTAATGGGAGAGGTGCTTTTGTCCTGGCAAAACCCCACCAGACACAATCTGGACTGTGCCTGGAATCTCAGATGCTGTGTAAGACATAAATACATTATAAAACGTGAGCTTGCCTCCCCTCAGTGCAGCTTTATTGCATATTTATGCCTGTGGTTCCCGGGCGCTTCTGAGGCAGGAGATATGCTTGTTTACTGTTTGGACTGGCTCCACGGCTGTTCACCTGTGCTGAGCTTAATCTGGCAGCCCCCTTCTGAGCCCTGCAAAGCATTTTTTTTTTTTTTTGAGCCAGAAGAAGCCTGGGGAGTCTGCATAAATCCAAAGACCCACATCAGGCATTGGCAAGAAGAACATGTTGAGCTCTGAAGCCTTTCCAGAGCTTGCAGTATCAAAAACATGAGGGTAAGATGGCAGGTGCACAGCATCACAAAAGACAGCCACCAAATCACACATGCTAATCAGAGGGCCTGAAGGTTGGCAGAATTCGGGCAGCAATTTCTCTTCCACTGATCTCCACTCAACTTTTCTTGGGAATCTACAGGGAGATGTTGCATCTGACTATTAATGACTCAGGACACACTTTATTGGTCCTAAAGCACATTTGTCATGGCAATTTTCATGAGTTATCATCATGATTCCAAAGCTTGCTATAGAATCTAGCAAGCATTCGTTTTAATGAGCTAACATAGCCAGAACGACTTGTAATTTTTATGGTATTTATTGCATACTGTCATAAACACTATTAAATTAAATTATGAAACCATTTGCAAACTGAAAAAAAAGTAAAGTGTTCATTATTAGAGCAAGAAAAAATCTTCAGAGACACTCACTCCAGCAATTTGCATTCTGCTGGATATAGAAGAAAATTTGGTAGCTTTCTCTATCTCATCCTAGCTAAAAGGAAGTCCAAAGGTCTACATCTTGGCCACGGTCATAGAAGTCTGGGGAGGGAAGGGAAGACCCATGGGCTATAGAAGGTGGACCTCAGGCACCTTCCAATGGCAGAACCCACAAGATAAACTAAAGTCAACTTTAGATAAACAGGTACCCAAGTTACCAGTCCTTAGCAACTAGGAAGGGGCATCTAAGTTATGGGCAGATTTAGGAATAATGCACTAGATTAAAATACCCTGGAGAGCCTCCTGGAACAGATGAAACACTAGGTGCATGGCATCTTGGGCTGTGCCCTTGTCTGTGTGGCAAGGTCTGTCAACTTGTACTTAAGCTGTTCCCAATTATTACTAATTCCCTGACTCTTATGAATATGTCCACCTGCAATTGGAATAGACTAGTTTTAAAGACTCTACTTTGATGTGGTGTGTTATCTCTCTAGGACTTTGTGGAATGCTGATATTTACCCTCCCTCACATTTCCACGAATCTCCTATACTCAAAGTGAGTCTCTGATGATGCTGCCTTCCTGAGAGTTAATGTGGTATGGTGATTTAAGAGCATGGGCTCTGAGTTTCCCTACTAGCTATTTGACCTTGGGAGACTGACTTAACCTCTTTGTTGTATACAACTATAAAACAGGAATGATAGTAATCACCTTTAGGGTTTGTGTGAGGATTGAATGCAAATATACCAGGTCCTTAAAACAGTGTCTAGTAATTAGTGAATGCAACTAAGGGAGATCTAATATTTATTAATTTTTATCATGCATCCCCCCACCTCTATTGTATAGGGATATCCATGTGTGCAGAAGCAACTGTAACAGGCTAGAATTAAAAGGAAAACGTTAACATTATTTATTTGTAAGTTGAATATTTTTTAAAAGTATTTTGTATTTTGAAGTAAGAAAGAATGAAACACACTGGTGTGAATAAGCAGAATCCCTTTGAATGCATACTGATGCAGGTATGTTAAATTGGTGACTCAAATTACCTGAGTAACATTGCCATTATTAACATGGTTTTCCAAAATAGTGGCCAACCTCTTCTTGTAAAGTTCTGAAAAACAAAAACAAAATGCAATTGCTTATTGATCTGTACATTCATTGGATTTCTGGTAATCCAGTGAATAATAAAAATGAGCCAAAAATTTGGGAGGATTTATGAAAAACAGACATATGTTTTCAGTCCGTGCAATTATAATCAGGTTTTTTACTTACATGAACATCAGTTTGGCCATTCAAAAATACTCAGGGCATAGAACAATTTTTTACTGTTTGGGAGAGACTATTCAATTCATTGTAGAATGTCTAGCCTGCCTGGACTCTACCCTGTAAATACCAGTATTCCCCTACCCTTTCAATCATTATGATATTCAAAAACATCCCCCCAAATTCCAAAAATGCTTCATAGGGTAAACTATTTCCCTAGAGACTGGCCAGGACTTTGGGACAGTTCACTGTTGGAGTGAAAGACACAGAATGAGCAAGATTGCACAGGGAGTTCATGCAGAGTCATAAGAAAAGAGGGGCATGATCCAGAGAAATAGAAATATTGAATGAATAGGAAAGAGTGAGAAACAGCCCATAAAGCCTGGAAACACACACAGAAGAAGGACCAGAACCAAGGTCAAGGAGAAGAGGAAAAGAAAAGAGGAAATACAGTGCTCTCAAAAAGAGAAGAGTCAGTGTCGAATGCAATAGGTGAATTAGATAAAAAGAGGGATTTATGTAAACCTACTATATTTGACAATTAAGAAGTCATTTCTGAATTGTTCCAAGGCTATCAGTGCTGTCTTTGTACACTGAGAATATATTGCAGCCAATTAGAAATTGGACATCAAGAACTGGAGACAGTATGTTGTCAACTCTTTCTGAAAGCCTAAATGAGGGGGGAGAGTTGGGGTTAACAATGGACTTGGCTCACTGGATCAAGGCAACTGAGTTTGAATTCACATTCTGCCACATTTCTTTCAAGAAGTACCTTATCTCTTCATGCCTATAAAATGCACAAGAAATGCCTGATGTCAAGCAAACCCTGAAGAAACATTATTGTTTGTTTCCTTGTTTCCTTTAAAACCAAAAAATTCCAGATTTAAACAAGTGAGACTTTCTCAAATAAATTCAACAATGAGAGAGTGAACATATATATAGAGAGAGATCATGTGAACAAAAAAACAATGTTCCTTTATATTTCCCCACCATTTGCCAATCTGGCACTTCCTGTGTTTTTTTATCCAGGAGAAAGAGGTCAATATTGCTGTGTCTGAAATCCCATTGCAGGGCTCTTCACAATATCTATGTGTCTCTTCAGAAGTGTCAACAATTTCTGGGCTTTGGAGAATCTGGTTGCCAAAATGTGTCTTCAGTCTTGCAGTTGAATTGGTTAAAAAGAGCATCTTCAGGATTTTACATTAAGGATAGAAGAAACTTGAGTGTGTTTCTGTATTGAAGAGGGCAAGATAGAGAGGGAAAGGCTGGTAAAGTGATTAGTGATGAATTAAGTCCATCAAGTCTGAAAGGAAGCAACCCAAAACACCCATCTTCAACAGAGAGAGAGTCCCTCCCCCACTTAATAAGAGAAAAGAAGAAAAGTATTATCACAGCTATGGGGAGTTGGGGTTGGAGGATGAGATGGGGCTTTCCAGAAGCTCGTGTAAAAAGCCTGTATCACTAAGGACGCTTTAGACTGCAAATAACAGATGTCCCAAGTAAATTTGAGTTAAGTAAAGATACTATCTCACTTAAGAAGATGTGTCCAAATTTATTGTAATAATAATATAAAAGGATGAATAGAATTACCTGAAAATGATGCTAAAAACTCACTCTGCATTGCTCAGAAAGCAGACCAGCTGGGATGAAGGAATGGAAGTGGTTGCTGCCTTCTCCCAGTGGAAGAAACAGCATCCAAGCTAAGCATCCCTTCCCATGGAGTGTGACCATTGGCTTTCTTCTGTAAACCAGTGATTTTCCACAAGTGATTCATGGTCCAGGGACCAAGGGCATCAGCATCACCTGGGAATGTGTTAGACTTGCAATTCTCAGACCCCTCCTCAGACTACTTAATTAGAAAACCTTGAGGTGGGATTCAGTAATTGTATTCTATCACGCACTACAGGTGTACGCCAATGTTTGAAAACCACTGCTGTAAACAGCTGATATCCCAAATCCAGATGCAGGGACCAGACATTGAGGGCTTCAAAGGCCATTATAAGGATTTTATAAAGTCAAGCAAGAGAAGAGCTCCATGTGATACCCACACCATTTTGCTAGCAGCCAGTCTCCTGGAGCCATTTCAATTTAAATCTCAAATTTAATTAGAAAAAAAAATGAAGGCTACTGTTTTTTAGCAAATGTAGCACAAATTTGATCATTCACATGGGTATTCACAAAAGTATTGTAGAGACAAGGCTCTAAAGGTCATGCTGATTCAGTTTTACCTGATAATTTGCCTCAACAACATAAATCTTAGACACTCATAATAAGAGGACATCAGACAGACATAGACTGGCCTCTAGCTCTGCCCCTGAATAGCTGTGTGGCCATGTGTATCTTAACTTCTCTGAACATCACTTTACGATAAAGCTCATATGTACTGATCTCTTAAAGTTATTGTGAGAAAAACAGGACAATGTATTGTGCTTTAGCACAGTGTTTCAGATGTTCAGAGAGGTCAATATTTGATGTCCAAAAAACTCATTGCCATGCAGTTTTTGTTGTAACTCTTGTGGCTACTGGCACCTATTCTGGGTGTGATACTGAAAATATGAAGAGGCACAATGATCCTAAGTGAAGGGAGTCTAGAGCTTTGGGAGGGAATGTAGCCTGGGAGAAGAGGGCCGCGGAAGAGGCTTCCAATGTTGGAGATGCTTGAGAAGAATCTTGAAGAATAAGAAAGAGAGAGAAGGGGCATAAAGGAAGGTGGTTCCACGCTAAGGACACCACCCAGATATGAGCATGAAGGCTGGAAACAGCTCTGCCTTTTAGGGCGTGTGTGTGGAGTGCAGTTTGGCTGAGGAGTAGGACTCACGGCAGAGAGGGATGAGATGAAGCCACAAGCTAAGTCAAGGGTTGTCATGAAGACCCTACTTGGCCTAATTAAAAAAAAAAAAATTGGACACATATTTGAAGGGAAGGGAAAGATATTGTTGGTGGGTTTTCATCAGGAAAACAAGATCTTCTCTAAAAACCCTATCGAGGCTAAAGGGAGGAGAGTATGTTGACGTGGAGGAGAACTTGGAGACAGGGGATTTGTTTGGATCTTGTCACCATAAATCAGAAGAGCAAAGATGCAGGCCTGGGTGAAGCCGTGGGGGAGAGTGAAAGATTACTTTAACAAGTGTTGATGGAAACAGAATTCTACCTGATCTATAACAGAAACCTCATGATCAAGACTTCCCACTTTAAGAAAAAATAATATGCAGATTGGACTCTGAACACATCGTTTGTAACTAGCAATGTGCCAAGAATGACGGGGCTTGGTCCCTGAGTTTAATTAAGTTTAGAACATCACAGGCAGAATAAGCCACATCTGCCAGTCACCGTTGGAGCTTGCAGTATGTGCTACATGCTGGAGAGAGTGAAAGAGAACCAAGTAAAGCCAGGTCTTAAAGAAACTACCTGGATCCAAAACCCACTGTCCCAGCATCGAGTTCCAATTCTGTCATTGCATGAAGGGCAGTGACCTTGGGCAAGTCACTGATCCTTCTGTTCTTAATTTCCTCTTCTATATAAATGATGAGATTTGAACTGAAGATATAAGGAAATGACTCAGGCCGTGGTTCTCCAACCAGAGTTTAAACCTGCAACTCAGCAAACTGGAGAAAAAAAGCTTTCTTTTTTTTCATTTTCTGATAATATGTAATTCAAAACATTTATCTTTTATCTTTTATTTTTTATTGAAACGTAAGTGATTATACATATTTATGGGGTACAGAGTTGAATATCAATACCTATGTACAATGTGTGATGATCAAGCCAAGATAATTAACATATTCATCACTATGAAACATAATCATATCTTTGTGTGAAGGACATTCGATCTCCTCTCTTCCAGTCATTTGATAACGTGCATCAAATTAACATTAATTATAGGTGACTAGCTCTCGACTGTACATCAATAGATCTTATTTTTCCTAACTAGCTGTTTTGTGTCCTTTAACCTATTTCTTTCTATTCCCCCTCCCACTCTCCCTTTTCTGCCTCTAGTAACCATAGTTCTGTCTCTCCTTCTGAAAGTTCAACATGATATTCTTTCTTTATTTCTTATTTATTTATTTAAATAAGCATGTAGATAATTTGGCATGCAATAAAAATGTGCATAAGTTTTAAAGATGAAATATGAAGCTTTAAAAACATGCCTGGCTTGCAAGTTTTGGTGGGCAGACTTCTAAGACAGCCCTCAATCATCTTCACGGTATTTATATCCTTGTGTAATTACTTCCCCTTGAGCTAGTTCAAGTGACTTTCTTCTAAAGAATAGAATACAGCAAAAGTGATGGAATGAAATGGCCAAGATTGTTATGAGAAACTGTGACTCTCTCTTTTCTCGTTCTCTGCTTCTTTTCACTCTCTCTGATAAAGCCAACTTCCATGTTGTCAGCTGCCCTACTGAGATATCCATCTGGCAAGAAACAGACAGCAAGGAACAAAAGCCTTCAGTCAAACTACACACAAGGACTGAACTCTGCCAATATCCAGATAAGTGAACATGGAAGCAAAAACTTCCATATTCCAGTCTTGAGATTATTTTAACCCTGTTTGACTCTTTTATTGCAAGAGATGAGATGACCCCAGCTAATCTGTGCCTGAATTTCAGACCCATCAAAATGATAAGATAATACAGGTTCATTATTGAAGTCATTTTTTATGTGGCATAACTAATACATAAGGGATCACTTTGGGCTGTGGCCAGAGATATCCAGTGAAGTAGTCTCTTCCTTGCCTCTGTCTTTAGCAGCCCTCCGTGGAAATGTCTATAAAACACCCTTGAGAAGAGCATCTTTTAATGTGGTGGGGGCAAGTGGAGGGGTGTTCCATTGAAAGGGTAAACCCCCAAGATGTCAGGTCTCTAGAGGGCAAACTTTTTTGGGTGAGAAGGAGTTTATACCTGCTGCTCTTCCCCAAGAACATTTTTGAAGTAAATGAGAGGGGAAATTTGATAAGATTCTCCTTTGGGATAAGAGAAGTTTTTATTGACATCCACAACTCAAAACAATGAATGTGAGGACTTGTAATGTGAATGTAAACTGTGCAATTTTTAGCAATTTTTAATTTTTTTGCGTGTGTGTGTGTGTATGTGTGTGTGTGTGTTGTTTACTCCAATGTGCAGGTGTGGCTGGGCCGAGTGGCACATGTAGATGGCAGATACCTTTTACAACTAAAAGAAATTATTCATGCACATCATAGGGAAAATGCAGATTCTGAAGCCAGACCACCTGAGACAGAACTGTGGCGCATCTGCTTTGTAGTATGGAAAGTTAAATGCCTCTTATTTCTTCCTCTGTAAAATAAGTATAACAACAATAATAATAATACTTCCTTTATTGGTTTGTTGTGAGTATTAAATGAGTTCATGCTCTCAACATGTTGTTACAAACAACTCTAAAACTTAGTGGCTTAAAACATCCTCCACTTATCACTGCTCATGAGTCTACAGGTCACACGGGTGTCTCTCTGATCTGGACTAGTGCTGATAGGTCTCCACTGGGCTGGTTCATGAGTCCAAGGTCACCTTGTGGACTAGCTGGGCGCTGGCTGTGCCAGGATAGTCCCACTTACATGGCTGGCAGTTGGATGGCTATTGTCTGGCATGGTGGAGTTTGCCTAGGTAGGCCACATGCCTCTGATCTTCAGTCGGCTGGTTTGAACTTGTCCACGAGGTAGCAGCAGTATTCCAAGAGAACAAGAAGATGCAAGGCCTTTTGAGATAGAGCCTCCTAGCTGGCTCAACATCACTTCTGCCACATTTTGTCAGTCAAAGTAAATCACAAGCCAGCACAGATGCCATTACTCGATGGAATTACAAGCCCACACCGCAAAAGGAAGGGATTAATAATCACTATTTCTGCAAACAATCCACCATAGGTGTTTGAAACTAAATTGTTAGCTACCATTATTATGATTAGATGAGGTTTGGCTATGATAATAATAAAATCCTAAAATGTCAGAGTTTTAAGAACTCTCAGAGACTAAGTAGTTGATATATTCAAAACTTTTATTGTATAAATAGGGAACGTAAAGGAAGCCAAGCCATTTGCCCAAGATTCTTGGCTGGTTAATGACAAGCTGGAACTAAAACCTATGTTTTCTAACATCCAGGCACTCTCCTTCTGAATGACTCTGAGCCCTAATATAAGTGAATATATAGTGAATGTATACGATTATGCTATTACTATATGTGATATGTACATGCAGTTATAGTCTTTATTTCCACTCGGTCTATCAAATATTTTCTAGATGTTTGCTGGTTTACCATTAGTTTAAGGATTCTGAGTGCAAGGGTTTTGTTTTGTTTCTTGTTTGTATTCAGTGACTCCTAAAGGACGCTATCAGGAATCTTTGGACAATGATCACAGAAAGTTGAATTGAAAACATTTCCCAAAGCCCCTAGACATATTTCAACACTCACCTCCAGACACCATTGTTGCATGGCTGCCCAAGATAAGACTGGCCCTATTTTATAATTCAACTTCACTTCAGGGCAGAGGGAGTGAGGCAGAGCGTCATAAATGCAGCCTACGGAATGTGTCATAAAAGCCCTTGTTCTTTCACCCTAAGGACAAGCTGTAGAGAAATGATATGGGAAATGTGGACACACGGTCCCTGCTTTTAGAGAGCAGTGAATTCCTGGAAAAGCCAACGCAACCCTCTCAGTGACTCTGATTGTCACAGATGCCCAGAGGGATAGGGGTGGAGCTACCTTTGTGTCTGCTGCTGCTGTTTTTGAGGCTGTGTTGCTGTTTTTGTTGCTTTAATGGTCCTCTGCACATGACATGGTGTTTTTCAACCAGTTTGAAAATATCTTAATAATGGTGAGCCCAGTGTTCTTTCCTTACGTATTATGTTTGCCAGGATGATCTAGATTATGCTGCCATAACAAAGAATCCCCCAGTCCCAATAGGTTAAAACAAACAACAACAACAATGAAATGCTTCTTGTTCTCATTAAATGCTCATTTATTCAAATCAGCTGGAAACTGCTCTGGGTTGTTCTCACTCCGGGGCCCAGGCTGGCAGAGCAGCCCACTCTAAATCATTGCAGATGATTAGAGAGAGAATGCATGGAGAGAATGCCGGCAAAGCAACAGGCTTCTGTTCACGATCAATCTTTTCTTTACTCCCAGCCTGCATCATCAGTCTCATTCCCACCTCCACGGGATTTTGTTTCATCAAGTTTCCTCTCTCTTCCGTATCTCAGACACATCCCATATCCGGTGTGCATCTCTCCCAGCCATCACCCGCCTTCCCATCTTTTCACAGCCAAGAATCTTAAGAGTAGACATTGTCAAGCCTATGCTCTCTCACCTCACCTTCATCATATTTTCAGGTTCTTCCCATACTCAGAAGGAGGGGATTAGACAAGGGTGAGTCATCGGGGTCATCTTCCTGCCCCAACAAACAAAGAGCAAAGGAATAAGAAATGCCGACTACATGAGGCAATTAGGCGGGAACTGTATTTTACCTGCTTTAAACCTCTAATCCATAAAATAGCGCCTATCAAATGGAAAAATGAATGAGTGGATGAATCACTGAGGCCTCTGGATCATCTTCTATAAGGCTACTTCTATCCTGAACAGGTGCTAACACAATGGATGTCTTAGTCATCTGAAAATCCTGGCGCCCTAACAGGAGCTCTTCTGCCTTTCTTGTGCTCAG
This sequence comes from Galeopterus variegatus, assembly GCF_000696425.1. Lineage (NCBI taxonomy): Eukaryota > Metazoa > Chordata > Mammalia > Dermoptera > Cynocephalidae > Galeopterus > Galeopterus variegatus. The sequence goes on along the minus strand of NW_007726224.1, from coordinate 601,084 downwards.
TACAGTGTAATGCATCAGCACAAAAGCTCCAGCACTGGATGGCCTGGGCTCAAATCCCACCTTTCCTTTTACCATTTCCTTTTGCCATTTCATCACACTACCCAAAGTCACTTAGGCTTAGCCACTTCCTGTAAAGATTACATTAACAACTGCCTCACAGTTTTTTCACGAGGATTAAATGAGATGTAAAAAGCACATACCTGTGCACATACTGAGCGTTCAACAAATGTAGTTATTATCCCTAGTGTCACTTTGACCTGTCCTTTTTTGCCATTGGCATCTCGCCTCTCAACTCTTTTCCCTTTTTTCTCTCTCTAGTTTTTTTTCTTTCACAGAAGCAGCCAGAAGCTTATTACATTTGCCAAAGTGCCAATGACAACAACAAAAAAGCACCCTTAGCTAACATATTCTCCCAAGAAGTGATATGATTAATCCCCTGGACTCTGGACCTGGACCTAGGCCACAGGACAGAAAGTAGGGAGTTTAAAACAAGGGGGCAGGGTAGGCCTTCTTTTCCACTTTGAGTACAGTGACGTGGACAGAAAAGGCCTAAAGAGGGACTAAAGGTCTCAAAAAGAAAATCATGGATGGTTTATTAGAAATGGCTTTTCCATTAACCATCTGTGTGACATTAGGCACACTGTACTTCACCACTGCAAGCCTGCATGCCCTCCTCTGCAAAAAGAGGAGCTTGGCCCATGAGATCTGACTTCCCACACTGACGTTCTGACATTTGTGATCCAAGAGCAGCACCACAACCAGCCAGAGCCTCTGTGCAGGAAGGGAGGGCGTGCCCTGCTGGATAGCTGAAGCAGGCTCAGCTCACTGAGCTGACCAGCCTTGTATCACTGGCAGAAGAAAATGCACCTCCACAAGATAAGGCTGAAAGTCACTGGGCAGAATGGCAGCACAAATGGAAACTCATGGGTATCAATTATCTCTAGGTCTGTATATTGCATTGGATTTTACAAAGCACTTCCATGTGCATCATCAATCTAGACTCATGAACCATGCCATGGCGTAGGTAGGGTGGCTATTATTATCTGCATTTGTGAAAGAGACCTAAGTTCAGGCCTCTGCCCAAGATAAGAAAACAAAGACTAAAACCCAGATGTAGAAAGGTGAATAAGTTAGAAGGATTTCAGGTCTACAGTGCTCAATTTATTCTAGGGGTTCTCTACTAGTTGAGGTCGAAACAGGACAATGAACAAAGTTTCCACTCTGAGCTTGACACCTTCTTGGTCTGTAAAAGAGGAATAATAATGGTGATGATTCAAACATCAGAGGGCGGTTGCAAGGCCCACATTAGATCATATATATGATTCCACTTCACAGACTGTAAAATATGGTTTTAGTTAGCTTCGCTGTGTTGTTCTGGTGGATGGATCTGCATTCTGCCCACTCTTCCAGGCATGATCACTCAGAGAACGGCAAATATACATAATCTGCCCACAGACTCACATTCCTGAGGCTCATTCTGTATGTCACACCATCTGCTTGGTAGATCCTGTCACTCTTCTTCCCAAACTATGTCCATGTCTTAAAAGCTGTCATAAACTTCAGCCTCACCAAAGACCCTTATGGTGATTAGACGTTCCTAGTTCAGCCACCACCCCTTGCTCTGAACTCAGAGCTGGCTGGTCACCTGTCAATCTGTTCAGTTGGGTGAAATGACACCATCTGCCTTGTCCCAGGCAGGTCATAAGCGGCAGAAAGAAAATAGACTGAGGAGGGTTACATTGAAGTCCCAGCTCTGCCGCTGACCCGCTGGGTGACTTTGGCAAAGTCACTGAATTCAGTAGAAGCAGTTTTCTCATCTAAAAAGTTGAGGAAACAATTCCTGTCCTCCGGCCCCAAAGATTTCTGAACATCAATAAGGGAGAGGTTGTAAAAGTGCTTTATTATCCACGTATTACTGGAGAGATAGTCTTTCTTCTTGATTTTGTTATTTGAATATTGTAATTTTGTTTGACATTTTACTAAAGTCATGTCTGAAACCTTCCATCTGAAAGTGGTCTCTGACTCAATGAACTTTCCTGGTGCTTTTTCAAGACAGGAGAAGAACTGTCTTCTGAATATCCACTAAAAGCCAGTTGAGGTATTACATTTATTCGTATTACTTATTCAATTTTATTTCCACAAGAGCCCTCTGAGGAAAATAGTATTCTCCCTTCCCAGAAGACAAGTGACTTTCTTGGGTTTTCGGCCTGGGTGACAGTATGGTATCATGGTGCCAATGACAGGCACAACGTAGGAGGGATGGGCTCCAAGCAGGCCGTGTTGGAGGCACTTGCTGAAATGCACAGGTGGAGCAGTACCGGAGACAGGCAGAGCTCAGGGCTGCACCCACGAGGAGTCTTGGCTGCACAGGACACTGGATCATTCATGAGAAGAAGATCGAGGTTGATTGTGTGAGTGTGATCAGCCAGGGAAGATGAATAGACTGAAACACAGACACCATGATGGAGCAATGGGAACTAACGTTGTAAAAATGGAGAGAAGAAGGGGGGGAGATGGAGATTAGGAGCAGCTAGAGAAGCGGGGGAATATGACAACGTGCTGCTGCAGAACTCAGAGGAGAAATTTCAAGGAGGATGACATATTCAGCAATGCTTACAATTGTTTCATTTTTGTAATACAAGGATTGAGAAGTGTGCAATGGATTTAGCAGTTAGTTTTTGGTTAGCTGCAGGGAAGCCATTGTCAGTGAGTTGCAGTGGCAGGGAGGGGCACGCTGCAGTGTGAGGAGTGACTGGAGGTGAGGAGCGTGCAGAGAGTGGGAGTGGACAGTTTGGTGAAGAAGATGACACCAGTGAAGGACAACGGGAGAGGAGTATGGCTCCAGGGAGAGGTCTGGCATGTGAGATGGTGGACGCACTAACAGACACCCAGCAGCTGTTTGCAGAGGAAGAGTGATCCGTTCAGTAAGTCTGGGAGCCTGCCATCTGCGGCACTACTCAGAGATATCTGGAGAAATGTGCTCCTTTCTGGCCCCCAAAGGTGAAGAGAAACACGGATGCGCTAGAGCCCACCCAGCAAAAGTGATGAACACAAGAAAGAAATTCAATATTTCTGATGATACACATGCACACACACACCACACCTAAAACACACATACAACACATGTCACATGCATATCATACAAAATATATATGACACACATTGCGTGCACACACAACACAAAAAAACCATGTACAACACACATCATACACACCATACATAACACACAAAACACACATAACAACACACATGCACATCACATATACATCATTATAGGATAAACAACACACACAACACATAAGACACATATATAACACACAGGACACACACAACATAGGCAAAACATCACACATACACATGCCCACACTACAGACAACACCCAAAGCACATTCATGGTGCATGTGCATATACATATCACATGCACATATGCACGCACCACACATAACACCCACACACATGCTGACGTACCACATATATGAAACACCCACATAACAAACACATGGTAGAGTTGCCTAACAACCCAAGGCTGTACACGCCATGGTCCCAGCAAGGAGCATGGGAGGAAGAGAAAAGAAAGAAAGATATGTGCTAGTCCTCGAAGGGCTGCAAGATCAAATATTTAACCACACAGAGAGGAGAGCAGAAGGCAACCAGGGGAAAAGGGCACAAGGACAAGACGTGGTCACCTTCGCTCTCTGCAGATGCCAGCCACGGTGCTTCCTGGGGAGCAGAAACTGTGATCGTGTGAGCACACCGTTGGTCTCTTGTGCCTGAGTCAGAGGGAGCTGCGGCTTTTGTAGAGGACGGAAAAGTCCTTTCTTCCCCCACCCCCACTGGCAATGAAGGAGCGGCTCTTTCAAACTCTCACACATCTGTCTCAGAGGTGCTGTTTGAAATGCTGAAAACAGGGAAAGGCCATTACATGAAGTGACTACAGACGCCTTCTTTTCTGTTGATAGTAAAGAGAGGCGTAGAAAAACGGTATTGGGCCAAACCTGAGGCAGAAAGAGTGAGGTCTCCTGCCCCCGAAAGCCACCTTCATTTCACATGAAGGTGATCCTGCCATGGCTAGAGTTCCAGAAAGTGTTTTTGGTTTTTTTCTGACCAAATTCTTTCATACAGGAAATCCCAGCCAAATGTAAATATTCCCTATGTCCTTTTTGGCCTTCAGTGAATGCGGTGGGGGTGAGAAGAAAGTTACTCCTTCTTTAAAGTTTTTTGTTATCTCTTTATTCACCCCTGGAGTAGAAAACTCTGGAAAGTATCTGCAGGCTCCCAGCAATGCTAATCTGGCTCCATCTCTTACTTGACTCACTTTCTTTCCCAGGTCTCTTTCGACAGTGCCAAGTTGCACGCTGGGCTGTCATAGACTGTTCTGAAGCCATATAAAAGGAACTAACACAAGAAAAAAAAAAAGTTTTTCTCCCAGCCTGCTTAAATTAGTCATTGCCTCCAGCAGAGATATCCATTTCCTCTCACTTTCCTTGTCTGGCTTCTTTCTCTTCTTTTTTCCCCTGCAGATATTCTGATGTGAGCTTGGAACACACGTCTGCCCCAGAAGTCCCCAGGATGCCAAAAAGATCCCTGTCAACAGACCCTCTTATCACACTCCTCCTGAGATGGTTTTGTCATTCTCTGGATGTCTATGGAACATCTAGTCCCACATGTGCCTGTTTTTCTCTGAGTTTCTGCATAGTCACAACCCAATAATGCACAATGATAAAGTGTCCCAACTGGTACCAAATTAAATAGTCAAAACACCCTCAGCTGTCAACTGCTGGTTAGCTCAGCAACCATTTTAAGGTTTGCCTAGAGCTCAAACAATTGGCCCAAGGTGCATTACTTCTTTGAAAATACATTTTCTGTGCAATGCATTTTGATTTTGCCAAGGACTGTCCCAGCTTAAGCCTATTGTCCAGATGCAATTATTAATAGCACCCATTTCACTCTCAAGATCATCTTAGTTTGCAGAGTAAGTTTTATAGTCAGAGAAGAAACTACACATTTGGACACAAGCATACAAAAGGCAGAGTCTTTCTCTTACAGGTGCTCAGTCTCTTTTGAAAGACAGGCAAATAGACAATTATAACATAAGAGCTAAGATAAAGGTACACATAGAGTCCTGTGGCTTTGATCCATTACATCTATGTCCCCTCTGTCCAGGACAGTGCCTAGACACAGAGGTGTGTGACAATTGTGCTGTTGTTTTTGTTTTAAGCAATGGCAGCAGTGTTGTATAGGTAGAATGTCCCCAGTAACAGTCCACCCTTCCTTCTTTCTGTCCCATCTTCTTTACTTGCTCCCTTCCTTTCTTTCAGAACTGCTGAGTCTCCCAGACACATAACCTCAGGGGAATAGTAAAGAGGGTAGGTAACCATTACAAAGGTAACAAACATACATTCTAGCTCCAAGTCCCTCCATAACCCCTGCAGCAAAATCACTGCACCTGTGGCTGCCACCCCTCCTTACCTGTTCTTGGCCTTTCTCTATTAGATCATGGATGGTCATTGAAAAGTTCTTTTTGGTGGGTCATATAGGTTTCCTTCTGCAGCCCGAAGTGCCAACTTCCATCCCCTCCTGATAGCCCAGATTTGCAGCTTTTTCCTTCTGTTTCTGTTCCTGCTGCCTTGGTCACTGGTAATGCAGGCAGATCTTGCTAACAATGCTCAAGATCAATACTGATGTTTTATCCAAACACCAGCAAGCTGGTGCTGAGATTTAACCTAATGGCTCCTATTACCCCTAGGGAAGGCATGATCACTACCAATGTCTTAGATTATGGCCTTACCCTCCTGTGGCCATGCATAGGGCCCTTCCTGAGATGAGGGCAAGCCTACCCCACCTCAATTGCAATACTTCTTATTCTCTGAAAAAGGCCACTTCACTCACCATTTACTCCTAAGATTCTCCTCTCAAGCACCACTCACATACGTCTCCCACAAATGAATCATTCAAGCCAGAAGGTTCCATCCGAGTAAAAATGCAGCCTCCATCTAAAATGTTAAATGCTTTTGGGTTTACTGTGTATCTTTGATTTTTATCAACTTTTTAATTAAAATGTCATTGAAAATTTAAGACAGGAAAAAAAGGGCAAGAGAGAGGCCAGGGTAGGAAAAGTATGTTAGAATATATCAAGTTGAATAAGCTGCCTTTTCATTTCTTTACCCTAACGTGTTCTGAATTTCTAACATGTTTATATTTTTTAGTAGCTTCTAATACGGAAGTTTATGGGTTGAAAAGTGTAAGGCACTGATATGCCATGTGGCGAGTATATAAAAACAAATGGTAAACAGAACAGTTAAGTGAACAGCTCCAGTTCTGTGAGATAAAGGCTAGAGCTGAGATGAGAGCAGAGACTTAAACTGGGGACACAGAAGGACGTGTCTAAACTGGGGACAGAGAGAGGAAAGAAACAGGCCAGGACTGTCTCTCCGATTTTCTTTTGTTGTCTCCTAAGGCACCTTGTGTCCTAAGATTATAAATTCTTCCAGGAGGACAGCATTTTATTTCTCTGCTTTATTTGTCCATATTCCTTTTCCATGCTTAGCACATTGTAGGATCTCCAAACACTTGTTGATTGATCAACTGATTGGTTTTAAAAAAGAGAAGAAATGAGATAATCTAGAAAAGTCAGATAGTAGCAGACTATTGTCCTCAAATCTGCAGGCAGATCTTCATGTGACTTTGAATTTACCTCTCAGTTTCAACAGTAAAATAAGCATGGCCAAATAATCACCAAGCTGCAGACCAGTTTTAAAACTTTTGCTGGATCAAGTTAGAGGAGAAACTCTAGGGCTTGAAGACTTGCATGTAGAAGTCATTTTAAGAGGTGAACTTGGACCTCAGTTTCTCTATCTATAACTCAAGGACATTAGAATAGATGATCTTTTTTTTAATTCTGGCTTTCTCTAAAATGCAAGTATCTGAATCAAAATGCTGAGTCTTCATCTTCAAAACTCAAACCCCAAATACACTGTATCAGTCCTCAATAAGAAAGAGAAATAGAACTTATCCACATTTAATTCATTGGCCTATTGGTAAGAAACCTGTATTTTTAGTGGGTTTATTTTTATCTCAGTCGTAAAATCTCAATCCTGTCTCAAACATGATATTTTGCCTTTCAATAAAAGAGGCAGTTTATTTTATTGTTACTTGAAACTAAAGAATCCAATAAACTGGCTTGAAGCCAAAGAAGACTATAATGGCAAAAAGATTGATCCCTTTATAATGCATTGCATTACAATTCTTAAATTGGAGAAATGCAGTACAGACGATATTCATTTATGCCACTGACCAGCGTTCATCTCTGTAATAGAATGTAATACTCCTTTGTATTTATTAAGTGCCTGTCACCAGTAGAAACACAAAGTAAAAGGGCTTCACTGTTAATTCTCAGGCTTGGTCAAATGTTAGTTGTTATACCCCACTGACATAAAAGACCTATAGGGGATCTTGAGACAAAAAAATATTAGTTCTTGCTAATGTTGAATCGTGAGAAAAATAAAAATGGTGTACTCAGGATACATTTGTGGAAGCATATGTGAAGTAAGCAGATGCTGTTTGACAGAAAGAAAAAATAAAAGGTATTTTAAGCCATGGGAGATGCCCAACCACAGGTGCCAGCAAAGGGTGCTAATTCCAGAGATCATGCTCTGGACTGGCTGCATTACATGCCCTCTTACTAAATCATTACAGCACCTGTCTGAGACAAATCTTATGACTCCATCACACAGATGAAAAGGTGGAAGCTCAAGAGAATGAAGGCCTTCTCTCTGGGCCACTAATCTGTTACATGATTGAACCAAGACTTGAAATAAATTTAGACTGATTCTAAGGCTCATGTGTTTTCATTATATCAGTGTATCTTCATGAAGTGGTTACATTCCATCACCTAATATACTCAAAGAAAGGCCAGCTGATAAAAGCAATAATAGTGACTATTTCCTGAATTCTTAATATCAATCATTCTTTGTCAAGAATAGTCTTGGATGAAGTTATACTTGAACTACATGAGGTCTTTAGGAACACATCCCTCTTGAGTATCTTGAGTACTCTGTACTAACCCAATGGGACAGGTGTCATAATTGTAAACTGTCACAAGAATTTATGAGTCATGAGGATTGTAAGGCTTATCATGAAAGGCTTTCTGGAGAAAGAGGAAGGTAGAGAAAAGTCTAATCCCTCTACCATGGGTTGGCCACTCTTCCAAACCTCCACTAAAACTCACTAAGACCCTACGGTTCTCAAATTCTTCCCAACCACCTACCAAGGCAATGCGGGGCAAATTTCTCTGAGTTTATCACAGTGGTCATGCTTTTCTTGAATTCTTGCTATTATCGAGCACTATCTCCCCAGAACTGTAATTTTGATCAATGACATGCTGACCCATTCCACCTTTGTTCAGCTCTAACTCCCAGAAAATTTTTCCACATATTCAACTGATTTTTTAAAAAAATAAATTCTATCCTTTGGTTCTTTCTGTCATTTGGAGTCAGAACAAATTCACATGTGCCTTTAAAGTATTTCAGAAAAACATACACATCCCTAAGTGTATTATGGTGAAGTCAGCAAAGGAGTCACCAAAAGTCACAAGTTCATTCTTAGTTTTGTTTCTTGCTTGTGCTATCAGCACTTGCTCATTAGTAGGTTATTTCACCTGACCAACCCCTCCATCCCAGACAGTAGATTTCTCCTATGAAAAATGAGTAGGTTGGATGTGACGAATTTCTGAAGCTTGAACTGTTTTAGAGTCTAGGTGAGTCTTGGTCCTTCAGTATAAACAGAGCTGTTCTTCCATGCCCTGATCCTGGTGGTTTTATAGGATTTTTACTAGAGAAAGAAGTTCAGTTCTGGTGCTCTTTTTCCTACATAACCTAAGGATCTTTTATAAGCCACTTCCCATCCTACTTTCAGTGTCTGATATCAAGTATCCAGGGCAGTGAAAACTGTTCCCTTCTCTCCTCCCACAAAGACAAATAGCATTTCCACTGTGATGAACCCTAAATACTAAACATGACCACCACCTACACCACAATCACCACCAACATCAGCAGCCTGGGCCTGCAACTTTCCCTAATATTTCTATATATATATATATATATATATATATATATATGTAATCAGAGTCCCTTTTCCTAAAAGCATTTTTTAAGGTATAATTGATACACATAAATGAAAAGCACACAGCTAATATTACATTCAATGGTGAGAAACTGAAAGCTTTTCCTCTAAGGTCAGAAACCATTCAAGGATGCCCGCTCTCATCACTTCTATTCAACATAGTACTAAAAGTCCTAGCCAGAGCAATTGGACAAGGAAAAGAAACTAAAGGAATTAAAACTGGAAAGGACGAAGCAAAATTTTCTCTGTTTCAGAAAACTTGATGTAAAAAATCTTAGACTACACACACACAAAAAAAGAACTAATAAATGAATTCACTAATTTGTAGAATGCAAAAATCAACATACAAAAACCAGTTGTGTTTCTAGGCACTAACCATAAACTTTTTGAAAAGGAAACTAAGAAAACAATCCCATTTACAATAGCATCAAAAAGAATAGAATACTTAGGAATACGCTTAATAAAGGAGATGAAAGACTTGCACATTAAAAACTACAAAACTGATGAAAAAATAAAGATAGAAGTAAAAAGAGAGACATGTTCATGGTTTGGAAGACTTAATATTATTAAAATGTCTATACTACCCAAGCAATCTAGAGAGCCAATGCTGTCTCTCCCTCAGATTACCTTTTAAAAATTAATCCCTGCAGTGAGCTTCATATTTTGAAACTTTTCTGATCACACCAAATGTATTTTTAGATTGTAATTCTTAATTTTTGATTACTGTTTGCATTAATCAATGGCCCATGTCACCTGACCTTGGAAATTTTGATCTTCAGGAAGATTATTCATACAAGGAAATTGCTACATTTCCAACCATAAGTTGAGGAAACCGTTATGAGCATTGACCATTTTGACTTTGGTTCTGGCTAACATTTGATTTCTTTTTGACTTTTTGATACAGTCAGTGGTTTGTTATCCCTCACTGATTCCTTCATTGATGATCAGGGCCCCAGATGGGGAGCATCTGTTCAAAGCCTGTTATGCCCCACTTTGAGCTCTGAATTTACAACAACTTTGTGTTATGAAGGCTTGAGCTTGAAGTGCTCAGGGAAGTCACAGGGGTGTAGGAGAGGGTGAGGAGGGAGCACTACATCAGGCAATTATTTACCTTTGATAAGGACAGAAAAGGACGAAGCATTCCATGTAGTTTTTGCCCTGTCAAGTGGGTGACTCTTCAATGCCAAATCAGGCAAAGATTGGAGTTGTCCTCATTGCCCACAAATGCTGAAAGTTGATTCCACTCCCAGAGATACAAAGGTTGAGCAGTCTACAGTTGAAAAAAGGAACTGGTTTCTTCCTCCTCCTGCACCGACCAACTTCTGGAGACAGTTGAAGAAGCCTGATTCTCCTTATTCACTTTGTGACTCTCTCCTAAGGCACTTTATGACTCTGTGAGGTCCCACATGACTTCCCCCAAACCCACACTGCCAGGGGCCGCACTGCCCAGAGCATCTCACTCCCTCAGTTGCAGACTTCTTACACTGCTCTTTGTCTTCTATGTTTATTTGAAATGGAATTCAGCCCCTATTAGGTTTCTCAGACAACTACAGATAGAGCTACCATACAATCCAACAATCCCACTACTGGGTGTATATCCAAAGGAATGGAAATCGTCATGTCGAAGGGACACCTGCACTCCCATGTTTATCACAGCGTTGTTTACAATCATCAAGATATGGAGCCAACCCAAATGTCCATCGACAGATGACTGGATAAAGAAAATGTGATACATATACACAATGGGATAGTACTCAGCCATAAAAAAGAATAAAATTCTGCCATTTGCCGCAACATGGATGAGTCTGGAGAGAATTATGTTGAGTGAAATAAGCCAGACAAAGAAACAGGAAATACTGCATGTTCTCACTAATAACTGGCTGCTAGGAAGGGAGGGAGAGAAGGAAGGAAAGAAAGAAAGAAAAGACCACGACAATTCATTGAACTTTCAGAAGGAGAGAACAAACCTAAGGATACTAGAGATGGGGGGTGGGGAGGGAGGGGGTTTGGGAAGCAATAGGTCAGGTAAAGGGCACAAAGAAATATCACCATTTTTAAGAATGAAGATGCTAATAATAAAAATAAAATTAATTAAAAAAAGAATTCAGCCTCCATTCACAATTATGCTTAAAAAAAAAAAAACTTTTCTATCGTGCAATGAAGGAAATTAATTTTTGTTTTCTTCCCTTCTATTTTATAACTGCTGGAATGCTCCTGAGATTTGCTCTGGTAAAAACACCTCAGATGAACCAATAAAGCATCCAAGATTTTGACTGAGAGTGAGAAGCTGAGAATCACACTCTGAGTTTGGCCAAATCTTCTTGTGCTGGACGTCTAACGTTTTTGTCTAACTGTCATCCCCTTACTTCTTCTGGAGACAGATCTCCCTTCTCTTCCTACCCCTGCCCCACCACAAAAAGAAAAATCATCGCACGTGACCCCAGATGGGGCAACGATAGCTCCTACTGTCTCGGGTAGTAAGAATCAGTCCACAGAGTAGAATGAGTCAGCCCCATCACTGTCCTCCCACAGTGTTCTTTCATCTCAAGTGTAAAGATGTGAAGCTGTGAACATGGAAACTTCTAGAAGCCTCTGGAGAAAGGCAGTCTGCAAGAGGAATAGTGCTTTGAGAAGAGGGAGCCTCCGTTGTGGCCTTCTACAGCCATAGCCCTTCCCTTTCCACTACGGTCATCCGTAAGTGATCCTACTGTTTCAACTATTTCAAGTTTGAGTTCTCTATGTTGCTACTAAAGAGAGTGATGAGTGAAATTGTTCTTAAGGGAAGTTCTCGATACAAATCCAGGGGGAGAATTTGCTGACAGCATAGGCTAGTGGTCTGGGTTCTGCAGCTTTTTCTCTTTTTTTACAGTCTGAGCGTTTTCAAGCCACTTTACTTCTTGGAACGACATTTTTCTCAATAGAAAAATATGAATAAGTACCTATCTGTATTAATAATGTTTTTTACTTTCTGTATTTTTGATGCTTTGACATCTTGGGGTCCTGCTGACCTCAGAGGGACTGCCCCTCCCAAGACTATCTAATTCCTTCATGTAGGACTCCAAGCCTGGGAGTCTTGCATATGCAAATCAACCAATCCAAATGCCAATGGCCTCTGTTAACAGGCTCTTATACTCCAGGACACTACGCCCTGCCCTGATCCCCAGGAGGCTAGGCACCAGACAACTAAGGACAGCCATTATGCCTCAGAGCCTGTTGAAATTATTCAAACTACACCATCCTAAACCTACTTGCTCTGCCTCACCTTTACCTTCCCGAAGGAAGCACTACAAAGTCTCCTGCCCTATTCTTCCCCTCTCCCTCTACCCCCTAGCCCCCACAGTGCTTCCCTGTGTGTTCCCAGTGGCGTGGCATGCCCCCTCCTCTTGGGAACTCTAACAAACTATCTTTGCAATGGCAGTTGTCTACTGCATTGTTGAACTCACCATACTTGAATAATAATAAAACTGGTATTGTAGAACACTACCATTGAGACCAAGGGAGATGAAAGCACCTCGAGCTGTGCCGGGCAGGGTGGGCTTTGAACATCTTGCTGTTCAGTAAATGCAAGGAAAAGACTCATGACAGGCTGTTCAGATGTGGAGAGATTTTGAGGGTGATGGGAGCTGCTGCACTTTGGATCGCAGTGGGAACACCCAAATTCTTTCCTTACAAAGCTCGAGAGAAGTGGATTCTATAATAAATGTACACAGTTTTTATCTCATTCACTCATTTATGGGTAGATATTTAGCACCTACTGTGTCCTAGAGCAGTGAACAAATCAGATATTGTCCTTGCCCTCATGGAACTTAATCTAATGGATGAGAGATGTTGTACGAGTGTAAGGCTTCAACAGTGACACATACTGTGAGCACTGAATAAACACTGTAAATGATTACCAGACGCCCCTTTTCCTCCGACCTTTAGGGGAAATAGAAAAGAAAAAAAGAACTGTTTAAGATTATTTCCTACACTTTAGATAGCCTATTTTCTGACATTCTATATTCTTCTATTGTTTAGATGATTATGATACCTATCCAAATAATATCATAATCATCTAAGTAATAACAACCTATATACAATGTAAATAATAGTGCCTCATATGTGTGCCATGCTTTACAGTTTACAATCCACTTTCATATATTAAAAACTAAATGCATGTGGAATATTAACTTTCCAAATGTTTTCCTGGCCCTCCCCTAAAATCTTGGTGTACAGATTACAGCGAATAAATCAAGGTCTGGTTAGAGCCAAAGCTCTGAGTGCCTCCAATTTCAAATACAGAGAAAGTGAGGTTTGGTTAAATTATGCTGTTACCATTGTTGGATTAATACATAATAAATCACTGGGTCCTAGTATGGATACCTTTGAAAAACAGACAGATGAGGCCTATGGCTATATGAAGTCTCTTTTTTCTCTCATATTCTATGATCTTGGGAAAGTCACACATCACACTTTACCTACCAAAAATTAAGTCCATACAACGTATGAGGGCACCATGAAGATGAGGGTGTGTTCAGCTGTGATGGATAAGGATGGAAATTGGGCTTATCCAGCTGTTTGGGGTGTACCGTCCTCGACCAGCTTTGCTCTACAGGGAGCTGGACTGTCAATCTCGTGTTTCTGCAGCAGCTATCTCAACATTGTCAAAAGCAGGGTTTCAGAAGATGAGAGATGCTCACTGTCAAAATCAGATTTCTTCACAAGTGAAAATAAGGAAATTTCTGCCAGAAGCAACACTCTTTGAAAAGCAAGTAACAGCAGCAGCCTGAAGGGAAATATTCCCTGACCCCAAGAAGCCAGTACCTCACTCACTTCCTTGGTCTCACAGACTCTGCTCAGTCTGAAAGCGGCACAGAATTGCACCAGCAATCTGCAAGGGAGGAGCCCTGGATATTGTCAACTAAACACCTGAGGCCACCCCCAACCCCTCACCTGTCATCCCTGGGGGTAACCCTGGCTGCTACAATCTTGAGTCATAAGAATGTATGCACAGCTAAAAGAAGGAGGCTGACCTCTGCCAGCAGAATAGGGCCCAGGGGATCCCAGTGGGGAAAACTTCTCGAAGTCACTTAGAATAAGAATATCAAGACTTTGAAAAATCTCAGTAACTGACATATTTTCATACAGGCAAACTTTATGCCCATCAAGTTCATAAGTTGTTTGGGGGAAAAAAAAAGTGCTGATACCGAGCCACTTAAGCAATCCTTGATGGCACCATGCTTGATTGAAAAATAAAATATGGTGCACCCCCATGGGCACACTGTGCTGACTTCATAAAATTGCTGCAGCTGGAAGCCCAGGGAGCCTTTCAACTCAGTGATGGGTGAATCTCCTGAGGTTTAGAGTTCAAGTTCAGTTCGGGTAATGGCTTAGCTGCTTTTATGCTTCCTGAAGCTTAATAGAGTCTGGGGGTGGAAGAAGGGGATTGAAAAAAGGGAATTGCTGTGAGCAGTAGATTGCAAATGCACAGATCAGAAAAACAGGAAGGACAGCTAGGGAGGCATGATCTCAGCCCAGAGATGGCATGTGGGGGATGCCAGGGGACAAGTCCTTAGCTGCAGCAAGTGAAAATGGAAAAGAAAAGGTGTCTGCTCTCTTGCCGCTTATTCTAAGGCCTTGAGTCAGTTAATAAGAAGAAGGTCACGTGTACAGTTTCCTTTCATCTCACCTGAAGTGCAGCTACAAATGTGCCCCATCATTTCTGCCTGCACAGGGCTTCAGCCATTTCTTTGTGTTCACACTGACCTATAATGCTGTATCACTCATCCACTCAGAAAATATATTTTTAGGCTCACGATGTGCCATGCAGTATTCTAGTTGCTGGCTCAAAAGCCAAACTATTTAGGTTCAAACCCTGACTCCACCACTTATTTTCTAAGTGACCTTGGGCAGGTTATTTAACCTCCCTGTGTCTCCGGTTCTTATCTATAAACTGGAGATAATAATGTATCTACCTCACAGGCTTGTTGAGAGGATTAAATAGTGAATATATGTGCAGTGGACTGAATTATGTCCCCCCAAAACTCACTGAAGCTTGAATTGTGTCCCCCAAGTTTTACGTATTAGAAACTTAGCCCCCACTGTGACTGTTAAGAGAGTGGGAAATCCTATTATAGTAATTGAAAGACGCAGCCTTGAAGAAATGATAAGATTTGAATTGTGTCCCCCAAGTTTTACGTATTAGAAACTTAGCCCCCACTGTGACTGTTAAGAGAGTGGGAAATCCTATTATAGTAATTGAAAGACGCAGCCTTGAAGAAATGATAAGATTGTAGGACAGTACAGTCGTGAATGGATTAAACGTGGTGGTAAGGGGCATGGTGCTGAGGGCTTAAAAAGGAGAATGAATGAGAAGGTTACTCTCTGCTCTATCCTCTTCCACCATCTTGCAATGTGAGACCCCTGGGTCACTGTCACCTCTACCAGATAGACTTTGGACTTCTCAGCCTCAGAAACTGTAAGCAATAAATTTATTTTTTCTTTGTAAGTCACCATTTCAGGTATTTTGTTATAAGCAACAGAAAGGGACTAATACAATATCTAAAGTGCTATGAACAGTGCCTGGTACCTACTCAGGGCTACATTACTGAGGCAAGCAGACATTGAACAAATAACTACCAAGAAAATGAATAATTATATAGACTGCCAGCTGTGCTATGAAAGAAAGTTAAGTGGGTCTATAAGAGCATCTTCCAGGGAGATCTAGACTAATCTGGAGCGGGAGAATCAAAGAGGGCTACCCAAAAGTGGTGGCATTGGGGCTACTAGAGCTCAGGGAAAGAGGAGGAGAGAACTATGGAGTTCATGAAGGTGGGAGAAGCCACGATGAAAGAAAGAAAGGATCATTCCTACCATTTCAAATCCCAGCTGTTTTCAAGGCTGGAAGTAGTGAGTGCATGGGGCAAGAACTGGCAAAAGCTGTGCCCTTCATATGAAGTTGCTTGGAGGCGGCAGGGGAGAAGAGGGCCTTGGTAGCCCCCAGAACAGCAAGACCACTAACAGCATTCCTGTGGACCCACATAGGAGTGAGGGGCCACAGACAACTGAAAAGAGGAGCTACTCAGAGGCCGGTGAGTCATCACAGGGACCAGCGCATGGCCCGTCCCATGGGAAGTGTTGGGAGTGTGGATGGTAGGGGGACAGGCCCCTGGGGGAACACTGGGGCACAGCATGGACAGCTGGTGTGCCCTCCAATCAACACAGCCACACCCCGTGGAGACTGGTCAGGAATATAGAACTGCAGGGGGTGCAGTTTGCTGAAAAGACTCAGGCCCAGACCAGAGTTTTCACACAAACCAGATGTACGAGCCTCACAAGACTTGGAAGTACATACAAAATCAACAATTAAAAACCTGAGCTGCACAAAAAGCCTTCCCCAGGGAATCAGCAGCAAAGCAACAATTTAACTCAACTACAGGGCTCAAGTGCTGGTCCCCACAGGAAGTTCCTCCGTTTTAGAAGTAAGCAAAGGACAACAAATTAGTTCCACTGCAGAGTTTAAGTGGTGGGAAGAGTAAATGATCCAACACAGAACTGAAAGAAAAAGCAAAATACCCACAGATCAAAGTCTGATATTAACTAGCAAAGGTCCAACACCACCAAAGAACACATATAAAACCTAGAAGGACCAGAATAACCCTGGGCTTCCAAGCCAGGGAGGGGTGAAGGCTGTGGGCCTCAGCCACGCCCCCCCCCCCCAGTGACCAGATCCAGCCCAGCTATGACCACCAGGCTGCCACCAGAAGTGCCCCAGCCTACCTTCGGCCATGCGCCCCCAACGTCTGCAAGCAGCCCTGTGACAAACACTGAGCCACTACCAGAAGTGCCCTGGGCTTCCAAGCCCAGGCAGTGAAGGGCCAAAGACCTCAGCCATACAACCTGATGTTCACTCCAGCCCGGGGAAAACCAAGCTGCCACTGGAACTCCCCTGGTCTCCCCTGCCAGAATGAGGGGGGTGCCTCGGGCCTCGACCAAGACCCCTTCCTTCCTACTTCTCCCACCCTATTTCCTTTTCCCTTCCCCTCTCCTCCCCTCCCCACCTGCTCCATGACAACATCTAGAATGTAAAAAAAAAAGATAATATTATTAAATAAATAAATTTAAAATAAATAAATAGATAAATAAAAAGAAATGAAAGAGCAAATAAGCAATGCAATAAGTATCTACTCAGGAGAACACCTTGACCCTAGGATTCTATTAGAATAGAATTCCAGTGGTTGGCAAACTTTTTCTGTAAAAAGGTAAATCATAAATATTTTAGGCTTCGGGGGTCATAAGACCTCTGCTGCAACCTCTCAACTCTACCACCGTCGTGTGCAAGTGACCACAGGCAGTATGGGTTGCCAACTCCCACTCACTGGGCTGTGCCCTTTCACAGGCCACAGTCCCCATCTTAATCACTTCTGTATCCATAGTCCCTGGCACTGAGAAGATGCACTACGACTCAAATCTCACCTGCTAGAGGACGCTTTCCCTGATAAATCCACCCTGTAGGGCTCATTATAACAACTAGTAGGATACTGTTATCTCTATTTTCAGCATTCTATTCAATCTCAGTGAAGTCACTCCAGCACTATCTTATTTCACATTTATTTCAAGCCAGGAGTTTAAAGAGAGGGTTATTATCATTCATTCAAAATGAGGTAATGGAAATCTAAACTGAATTATTTCTTTCTAGTCCTTTCCCTTTGAGCTCAACCCATGTATATGTTTCTGGTTGAGATGACAAACTTCCCTTCAAATATCTCATGCTTTCCCTTTTTATAATTTTTCTTTTCCTTTTTATAGCTCTGTGGCTGGAAAGTAGATGCTCACGGTGGTTCTATTTCTTAGCAACACCCACCCTTGCTCTGGGGGTCATTTGACTAATTCTCACCAATGAAATGTGAACAGGAGGGATGTGGTCATTTCCAGGACAAGGAGCTGGAGATGTGTAATGCCTTTCCCATCCTCTTTGTCTCCATCTTCCAGACAAATATGAAGGTCTTCAAGGTTTAAGAGGAGAATGGAGCCACAAGATACATAGGAAGCTACCCATTGGCCAGGAACACCCATGTATCAGTCAAGGTTCTCCAGAGAGAACCTTGTGTGTGTGTTTGTGTATGTGTGTATGGAATTGGCTCACATGATCATGAAGTCTAAGAAGCCCCGTGATCTGTCTTCTACAAGCTGGAGATCCAAGAAAGCTGTTGGTATAGTTTGAAGGCCTGAGAGCTGGAAAGACAATGATAGAGATTCCAGTCTGAGTCTGAAGGCCTGAGAGCCAGAAATGCTGAGGGCAGAAGAAAATTGATGTCCCAGCTCAACCCATCAGAAGCAAGTGAATTCAACCTTCCTCCACCTTCTGTTCTATTCAGGCCCTCAACGGTCTGGATGATGCCCACCCACAGTGAAGAGGGCCGTCTGCTTTACTCAGTCCACCAGTAAAGAAACACTTTCACAGGCACACCAGCCACTGGGCATCCTGTGGTTTACCAGCTATGGGGCATCGTGTGGCCCAGTCAAGTTGACATAAAATTAACCATCACAACCCACATGAGATTGATCCATGAGTCTGAAATAAACTTTGACTGAGCTCAACTGCTACAATTTTATTTTGTAGTTGTTGATGTAGCAGCTAGTGTTACCTTAACTAATACACCTTTCACTGGAATTTGAGATCCAGAAAAAATTCTGGACAGACTATAAGCTCCTTAAGGTCAAAGTCTATGTCTTTTGTCTCTGTGAGGACCCCTTATTCTATGACCTGCAACTTAGTAGTGCTTGGGATATGTTTTTTAGATGAAGAAATTGTACTGAACTGAATGTAAGGAGTATTCAATGATCTGGAAATATCCCCAGAGCTTCCCAAAAGCCAAGAGTGAAATCATGGCAAAAAAAAAAAAAAAAGTTCTAGAAAAAAAATAGAGAAGCCCTAGAATCACACAAGTAGCCCAAGATACCACATACCCATACTAATCAAGATAATACTACTATGACTCTACTACATTTAAACCACCAGTAGTTCCAAGGGTTTAACGTGTGGCAGTCACTGCTGAGTTTTGTACATGCATGTTTTTAGTAACTAACCACCACATGAGATTTGTGTTTGGACCTTGAATTAGCTTGCCCGGGCTACCATAACAAAATATCACAGACTGGTTAACTTACACAACAGAAACTTTTTCTGACAGTTCTGGATGCTGGAAATACAAGATCATGGTCTTCCGTGTGAACATGTCTATGTCCTAATTTCCTCTTCTTATAGGGATACCAGTCAGGTTGAGTTAGGACCTACCCCAATGGCCTTGGTTTAACCTAATCATCTCTTTAATGACCTTATCTCCAAATACAGTCACATTCTGAGGTACTGGGGATTAGGGTTTCGACATACAAATTTTGTGAGGACACAATTCAGCCCATAACAGACCTGCATCTAACAGAGGAAAAAATTGAGGTTTACAGTCAAAGTCACAACTTAGCTTTGAGCCCAGGACCTTGATTAAAATACACCATGCTCTTTAACGTAACAGCACATTGGTGCTGTCAATGGGGTTCCCAAGAGTGGATTCCACGCCTCCATTCTCTGCCCTCGGCACCACCACTAACAGCCCCAGTTGCTTCTCCACTCCTGCTGTACATAAGCCTCCCTGGCAGAGGCTCCTGCGGGCCTAATCTCCTTGATGGTTTTGTAGTTAAAGGGTTTGGTGGGGGTAGGCCTTTGTGGTTATGCTGTCCTTGAAAAAGAAAAAAATGTTGACGTCCTCCAGGGACCAGCCAGTTCATCTAGCTGTCTCAGCAACATGACCCCTAGAGAACAGCTCTTTGTAGGTTTTAAGTAATTTACACAGAAGGTTGTAGAGCTGTATTTTTCCTTTTTTCTTAATCACTTCAGAGTCATGTGTCTGCTGCCCTTCTCCATTTCCTCCTCCTGTATCTTGGAGCAGGTGATAGGCCCTCTAGTTTTCAAGATGAGCTGACACTGCAACAGTAATACATGCTAACTGTCCCTTTCTCCTCCAGTACTGTGACCTCTCCCTCCTTAGGACCTTCAGCTCTCAGTGGCTTTCTAACTGGTTTTCCTGTCTGTGGTCTCTTTCCTTCCAATCTACTCTCCACTCAGGTCATCAGAATAACCTGAAGCCTGAGCCACTCCATGTCATTCCCAAGCTTAACAGCACTCACTTCACCATGTTTCTGGAGGAGGTGAGGAATATCACCTCCTCCCGAGGCCTGGGCTCCTCCCATCCCCTGCCTCACTCCTCCCCCTTCCGTAGCAGTGCCCCCACCCTCTGGCTTTGCACCTCCATGCCTGTGCTCACCTCGTTCCTCTGCCTGCGATGTTTTTGCCCATCTTCTTATCAACCTTTAGACTCTCTTTGGCATCATTTCTCAAGGAAGCCTTTTCTGGTCCCTCCCATAGTGCTTTAGGCCCTTTGTCTATCATTAGCCTATTCCCTGCTGCTGCCTCTCTGGCCACAATTCCCTGTTTGGGTCTCTATCATTGTAGTCACTATATCACCTAGTATATATTTCCTGAGTGTTCATCTTCTCCACAAGACCATTTGCTCTTGCAGAACAGAAGCTGGATGAGTCATTGTTAATGTTCAAATTCCCAGCAAGATCCTTTAAACAAAGTAGAACCTCAGCAAAGCTGAACTGAGCTCATGGTTCCTAAGCATTCACCCCCAAGTCTCCAGCCCATAACCACAGAAGACTGTTGGTTAGAAAGCATCGCACCCTCCTAACAGTGTTCAAACCAAAATACACAACGAATTTGACAATTGCCCCAAATCCTTCTTTACTCGTCAAATCCATTGACTTAGGGGAACAAATGCAAGTAAAATCTTAAGAACCACTCAAGGTAGTTCATCATTCCCAAGTAAGTGTGTGAATTAAGCTCAAACAATATATGGATTTTTTCCACCTGTGGGCTTATGTTAAAAAGATGCAGGAGGACATATAATTTCTCTCCCTGCATTTTGCCTGCATTGACAGTTTATGTGGTTTCTAGGGAAGTCCCACACCTCAGTCTACTGTTGACCTGGATATGATCTCTACTATCCTTGACATAGCCCCACCTGAGAATAGAAATTGGCCAATCAAATACAACTTGGACAGAGATCTCCTCATCAATGGGAAAGAGAAGGGAAGTCCCTCTTTTGGACAGAAATTTACTGTGAAAATTTGCCTCTGTTGAATATGTCCAAATTATGACAGTGAGACATCGCTTTTTAAGCCAGTGCAACCCAGTTGTCCTAATGTTCCACCTTTCTCTGGCCTCCTTGGAAAGCCTCCTTCCTTACAAGTAAATAAGGGATTTAATAGTGAAGAAAGCATTTTGTTTCACAAGTGCCCTGTGCAATTTAAGGTTGCTTCATTGCTTCTCTGGAAGGCAGCAAAATTTCCAAATTATTTACCTGCCTCAAACCTATCCCCAAAGAAAGTTCTAGATGTCCGAGGTCTGTGGGACTGCCTATAGGCTCAGGGAAAAGACTAATCACCCAAGGTGTCGGAGTGCACATAGCATGGCAAAATTACTACAGGGGGCCCTAGCTCCCTGATCTATAAACAGTCTTGCACTGTACAGCACCAACCACAGTCTTAGAAACAGGAGATAGGCCTGACTTCAGGTCCTAGCTGTGACATCAATTTAGAGTGTGTGCTTGAAAAAGTCACTTTGTTTTTTGAGGAGCTTCACCTTCCTCACCTCCAAATGAGAAGCCATACTCTATTCAACCTTTAAAAGGGAGAGGCAGAAAGAAGGGGCTATATCACAGACTCTTGTGAGAATCTGAAGTAAACTGTAAAAAAAAAAAAATGCACATTTTACTTACAATATTACAGGTGAACAGATTTCCTGAAACTCATTCATCACTCCCATTGCTACCCCTACAATTCAGGTACAAAATCTCTGGGGTAGACTCCTGTGTAGAAGTAAAATTCTACGACTCTAAGATTGAAAAAAATGCAAAATTAAGCAATAAAATCAACAGTTAAAACCTCAGATGCCTGTAACACAATCCTATATTTCAAAAGGTTCTGATTTCCTAGTAGGATAGCTGCCCTTAATTTGCATTCAATTTCTGCATGTGTTTTATGGTACAGATTCTGAGTGGCTTGACAGGTAGCAATTTCCCTCTCATCTACCTGTCCCTCCCTGTAGCTCATCTGCAACTTTCCGCAAGTTCTCCAGAGTCTCTTCCCTACTCTGGGTATGACAGCACACAGGGGCCCAGGCGGACCTGCCCCATCTCCTCCTGAACGCTCTCCAGATCTTGTCCTCATCCACCTCTTCTTGCTCCTGTCACCATCACTACTCCATGTCTGCTGTCCACGTGGAGACTTGCTTTTTAATTTATGCATTTTTCTTATTTCTTACCTCTTTTTTAAATATATTAAGGGTGACTTACAAAATGGAGACAATACGAAAGATATTCTAAGCACAGAAAAATAAACTGAGACTAAGGAAAGATGGGGATGAGAGATATTAGAACCACAAGTGTTAATAACATTGCTTTACTTATGTATCAGATGTGGCTTTGCAGTTCCTTGTAGCCAGGACACAAAAAGAAATTGAACATAGTTATTTTTATAGGAAATATAGAAACAGACAAATTCCTCATGGGATGAAACTACATTTTTTTTATCCTCCTACTAAATTCTGAGGAAGATTCCTCATGTGAGCCCTTATGAAAATAACAGCATGGTATAATAATCAGTATTGTTGGGATATTAACAACTACATGCACACACACAATTCCTGTGTGTATATTGATGCCTAGCAAGTCACTGGTTCCTGGGATCCAAAGTGAAAACAAGAGGTTCCAGATCTCAGTGGCATTCATGCAGGATGCTGAGTGTAAACTGGTCAATTCCAGAACAGTCAGATAAATGCAGTAAGTAATACAGAGGAGGGAAGCTGAGGAAGACTCCACAGAGGACAGTACATTTTTTCAGTCATTCACTCATTCAGTCAGTGAGTCATTCTCAAAATACATGTTGACTTCCCAGTACATGAGCTAAGCAATGCTTGAAGCCCTTAGGACATGTCCGTGAACAACACGAACAAAGTCTTCACCTCGGGGAGCTGAGCTTACAGCTCAGCTGTAGACAGAAAATAAAACAATGAACATGTGTGTGCACATTGTGTGCACGTGTCTATGAGGTCAGCAATGGAACAAAAATCAAGAATAAACAAAGCAAGAGGGAGAGAGAGAAGGAGAGGGAGAGAAAAAAGGGACCATAGTTGCTATGGCAACAATGATAATTAGTTAATCCCTTCCAAAGAGGGATAGTTGAGCAGAGGCGGGAAGAAAATGTGGGGCAAGGTGTGTAGAAATCTCAAGAATGAGTATTCCAGGTGGAAGAATCAGATGTTACAAAGGTCCTTAAGAGCTGAGTTAGGTCTCCAACACTTCATATGTTGGAGTCTTAGCCCTCAGTAACTTACAATGTGACTGCAATAGGAAATAGCGTCTTTAAATAGGTAACTAAGTTAAAATGAGGTCATTAAGGTGGGCCCTAATCCAATATAACTAGCGTCCTCACTAGAAGAGGTGATTAGAACACAGACACACACAGGAGGAAGAATGTATGGAGAAGACACAGGGAGAAGACGGCCGTCTGCAAGCCAAGCAGCGAGGCCCCAAAAGAGACCAACCCTGCTGCACATTAATGTCAGACTTCCAGCCTCCAGAATTATAAAAGAATAAATTTCTGTTGTTTAAGTCACCCAGTTTTGCGTACTTTGTTATAGCAGCCCTAGAAAATGAATACAGACACTGCTGTGGGATTTGTTTGGCATTTATAAAGAGCAAGCTGCCAGAGCAGAGGGAGGGAAAGGGAGGGTAGAAGGAGCTGTGGTCAGAGTGGAGGTCCTTGTAGGCCAGAAGGACCCTGTGGATGCCCTGCCCGACATCCCTTTGTGACAACTCTGTGTCCACCTGCAGCTATAGATGGACTTACCATCCATGCTGATCGTGTCCCACCCTAAAAGCCTGCTTCACTCCACCTGGCTGCCTGATGGCTTTCTCCACACCATGGAGACATGTTTAATCCACAGTTGGGGCTGATTTCATGTGCTGGAGATTTAATGGGTCCAGAGGAAACCCTAAACCAATGAGGAATGAACATGGGTGGAGAAATGCTCAGATTCACCACCCCTAGGTGATTCAGTGCTGGTTCCCTGCAGCGATAAGCTATTCATCTGGACACTCTTTCTTGGCTCTCTCCCTTCCCTGCCTTGTCTTCATCCCAATAAACTATTTGAATTCAAGCCTTTGTCTCAGAATCTGCTTTGGAAATATCCCAGATTTAGATACCATTTTGGACTTCCTTCCAAAATGCTTGTGTTCGGAGGATATTGAGCAGAGACATAAGATGGTCTGATTTTTCATGATTTAAAAATGTTTCTGGCTGCTCTTTGGATAGATGAGCAGCTTGGGTAGGAGCTTAGGTATCTCAGTTATAAGAAGGCAGCATGTGAAGAAATTCCTTGAAGATCAAAGCTGGGCTCACCTGCAGACAGATCAGAGCTAGCTCCAGTGAGACTGCCTGAGAAAATCACAACTGAGTGTGGGTGACAGAGCCATCTCCCCCTCAAACCAATGCCTTGCCTTGTCTCTAAAGGGGATATTTATACCTGATACCTGGCATGAGATTCAGTCTCTGTTTTCAAGGGCTAAAAACAGACTAGCAGTTAGCCAAGAAAGGTGGTATTCCCAATTTATAGATGAAGAAACTAAGTCCCCAAGAATAAAAATGACTTACTCAAGGTCCATCACCACAAAATTAGATAATATTTGAGGAACTAAGTCATGACTTATCTTTCCATGCATCTGAGCTAGCACCTAACACAGATACATATGGGTGCTCAGAGATATTGATTGATGAATGAATGAACAATTGAATGAGCAGGTTAAAAGCAATGATCCTAATTCGTTCTTTATTTCTTGATGTCACACCGATGCCAGCTAAAGTTCCAGATATCTGTTCAGTACATTGTCCAACTCTCCCTCCCACATCCTGTTTTGTAGCCCTCAAACCATGGTGGTATTTTGCAGAGGCTTCATAAACATAGTTTGGAAAAAGGGCATGAAGATTTATGTATCGACGAACAATGAAGAGTAGAAGTAATTAACATTTCATGGGAACCTACTTGCAGGCCTGGACCCGTTGCTGGTTGTCAAGCTATTTTACCTGTTCATAATCCTGCCAACTGGGCCAATTGTTGAGCTAAGGCTGGGTCTGGAGCTCACAAACCCCTCAAGTCCATTGTCCAGACTGGGTCACAAACCCTTCACACACCAGGCTGGATCCCCAGACCGCTCACACACAGGTCTATGAGCTAGGTGACTAGCATGGCCGTGAGGCAGTAGATGCCAGCCAAGTCGCAGTGCTGTGCATGCACACTAACTCCACCCACACACAACTTATTTACAAAGACTGTATCACACACCCCCAACAGGACCCAAGGCAAGGAGGCCTGATTAAATTATTCTATTTTCCCAACACTGGTTCTCTACATATCTTTTTGGTCCTCTGTATTTTAGAGATAAGGAGGCAGTGACACAGAGATGTCAAGTAACCTGCTCAAGGACACAACACAAATAGCATAGTATAGAATTGTGAACCAGTGAGTCTGACTCCAAAAGTCAATTAATTTTACATCCTCCATGCTCTCTCTCTCTTTCTCTCTCTCTCTCTCTCTGAGACACACACACACACACACACACACACACACAAACGACATGACACTGTGAACAAAAATTGCAGCTGGACAAAGACTCTAATGCATGCGTAGGACTGAAAAAGTTTTCAAGGATCAAAGATATCACAGGTGAAAAGGCAGGTCCATGGAAGGCAGAGATCAGGACTAGGAGTGAGGCAGCAAAGGTTCCAGTCCAACTGCCTCCCACCACCAGTGTGTGACAGCAGAAAAGCAGCTTAGTTCTCTGAGCCTTTGTTTCCTCATCTGTAATGTGGGAATTACACCATCTGTTTTAGCCTTAGAGTAAAGTTGTACTGATCTGCTTTGCTAACAATAAGGGACTATTTAAATACAAAGATGAAGACCGAAAAGATCTAATAGGCTATTTATTTCAATTCTCCCTTCTTCCCCAACACACACACATTCACACGCACACACACGTGTGCATACACCCCACACTCTCCAGGCATGAGTCTCCTCTGTAGCATACCTGACACAGTTCTCAGCGATTGTTTTTTGTTTTTGTTTTTGTTTTTCTTTCCCTTTTTTTGACCAGTATGGGGATCGCAACCCTAGGCAGTGTCGTCCGCACCATGCTCAGCCAGTGAGCACACCGGTCATCCCTATATAGGATCTGAACCTTGGCACTACCAGTGCCGCACTCTCCCTCAGCGATTGTTTTAAAAGACCTCACTCCCTCCTGAAATCTCCCATTTTGCTGAGGAATAGCCCAGTGCTTAGGAAGGTCCTTCTGCTATTGAGCTGGTCATCTGCCTTTGTCATCTACACACTCACCCTTTTGATTTTTCTTATTTGTATGTAGACATAATTAGCTGTATCACATCTGGGATATCACTTAACCTTTCTGTGCCTCAGTTTCTTCATGTGCACAATGAGCATTTGCTTAGATATTCTCCAAGTGTCCTATCAGCTATACATTCTGTAGTTCTGTGTAAGGAAAAAAAAAGGGGGAAAGGTTTCCTTTGAATGACATTGTTGTCTCCAGTCTAGTTTCCGACATCATTCAGGATAATCAGACACAGGGCTGAGAGGCAGGTTCACGGTCAGTCAGTGGGCAGTGGGGGCCAACACTTATTTGGAGGGTTGATCAAGCGTTTTGATATGATTGATGGAATTTCTGTTTCATGAAAGTCAAAAATGAACCGGAAACCAATTTATGAACATTTTTAGCATGGTCTAGTCAAAGCTCAGCTTTCTTCCTGCCAGTAATCCAAGTTGGGCAAAGAAAAGATCTCCCCACTGCCCCATAATTACATGGAGAGAGCACTAGAATAGGAAAAACATCCAGAGTTTTATTAATTTGCTTAAATGTTGCATGACACAAAGTTGGTGCTGAACTCTTTGCCCTGGGCTTCAGTTTCATCATCTGTAAAATGGGACCATGATTTTGCCTCTTCCGCCTCACATAGCTGCCAGAAGGTTTATAATAATTGACCCAGGTTACATTGTACTTTACCATCTATGATGCAAATAAAACAACCACCAACCTGAACTGAATGAACAGAGACCTGTTAGGAGGAGGATGTTCCCAGGTCTTTTCTGTCTTGTGATTAATGGAAAATGACTTTCGTGTATTTGCATATGTAGGAGGGCTGATGGGAAAGGGAAGAATCAGCATTTGAAATGTTGGTCCATCATTGCCACCTTAGTAAGAATAAGTTTCTGATCCTTCCCTAAGAAGGTTTAGGAAGGAGATGCCCTGGGGCCTCCATGCAATAGACAAGGAGCTATAAGGGATAGTGGCAGATCTAGGACTTGCAGCCAAGGCCTTCTGGTACCAACACCTGCTCTCTTTAACACTATGAAAGAAGATGTCCTTTCTACAGATTCTGCCCCAGCTGGGATCCAAATGACACCTCCTTGGAGTCTGGTCTCTGGTTATCTGGCTGAGGCCTGTCCTGACTGGGGTTTATCTTATTCTGGCAGCTTCCTCTCCTGACTCCTGAGCTGGCCACGCAGGAAGGAATCTGCAGGTGAACAAGCAGATGCTTCCATTCCAGGTTTATGAGATTCCAGATCAAGTCCCCAAAGAAACAGATTAATCACAAGAAGTTATTTTCCTTTTAATTAAAAAATATTATCAACAGTGGCTCTGGCCCTGCTGATTCTCAGAGCAGACAATAAAGGTGATCATAGCAAGTGAGCAATATTAATTTCCCCAACTAATTTAAAGATAATATCCCTCACATTTGCAATGGTGCACGAGTCTGTTTTCCCTTTACCTTGGGCTCTGTTGCAATTTCCTCTGTCTTTTTTACTGACTTTGGAGGCATTACTAAGGAAGGAGACATGCAGAATGCCAGGCAAGGGAAGCAACTAGATACAAGCATCCTTGTCAGGAATGATGGTCATCTGGGAAGCCAAAGGGAAGCACTTTTCAGCTAAAAGCTGAGAAACCACATATTTCACAGAGAAGAGTCCATGTTTCCAGGCTCGACTGACACTACGTGACCAAGGTTCCACTGACACTATGTGACCATGGTGTTATGGGCTGAATTGAGCCCTCATTTCAAATTCATATGTTGATGCTCTTACCCCCAGTACCTCAGAATGTGACCGTATTTGTAAATAGGGTGTTTAACAAGGTAATTAACTTAAAATGAGACTATTAGGGTCATCCCTAATCTATAATGACTGATGTCCTCATAAGAAGAAGAGATTAGGACACAGACGCACCCAGCGAGAAAGACCACGTGAAGACACAGGGAGAAGACAGCCACCTGTAAGCCAAGGAGAGAGGCAACAGAGGAAACCAAAATCACCAACACCTTGATCTTGGACTCATGAACTGTGAGAAAATAAATCCTTGCTGCTTAAGCTACCCGGTCTATGGTATTTTTGTTATAACAGCCCTAGCAAACTAATTAATACAGATGAGCAGACCTAACTCATTTCCAGTCTTTACGTTTAAAAAATAGGAGACTAAGAGAACTGGCCTCCACGATCCCTGGTGATTCTGGTTTTCTTAGCTGGGCTATCACAGTACCTGTGTAGCTCGCCTGATCATCTTGTGACACCTAACCAGGAAGAAGAGATAAAGACTTTATTTCTCTGTAGACTTCAAAGCAGGACCACTTTAGTAAAAGGACAGCCATTCCCCCTATTCTCCAGGCAGGCTCAGAAGCCCATCCATCCTCAGGATCCATACCCACGTGGAGCTTTCCCTCCCTCTTCTCATGCAAATCCCTACTCCCCATCCCCTCTGGATGCTTTGCATTTATAAGGTAGTCCCCTCTGCACCCCATATTCCACCACATTTACCACACTATAATGACATTTCTTGGCACCTTTGATGGAGGGATTGCATTAGTGGCCAAAAATAATGGTCCTTCTATATCCCCGTCCTTTGCAGTATGACTTCACACCTTTTCCCATCAAAATTTGCCTCTCGGGCTGGCCCGGTGGCGCACTGCTACAGTGCACCACTTGGGAGCGCGGTGGCGCTCCCGCCGAGGGTTCGGATCCCACATACAGACCGGTTCCCGCTCACTGGCTGAGCGAGGTGTGGGCGCAACACCGAGGGTTGCAATCCTGTTGCTGGTCCCGGTCCGGTACGGGCACAACACTGAGGGTTGCGATCCGTTGCCAGACACGAAAAAAGACAAAAAAAAAAAAAAATTTGCCTCTCGAGTCTGGGCTAATCTTATGACTTGTTTTGCCCAATAGAATGCAGCAAAAGTGACTTTACAGCAGTTCCAAGCCTGTGTCTCAACAGGTGTGCACAGCTTCTCATGCGTCTTAGAATTCCATTTCTGCCATTAAAACAATTGAAGAATATCCTGGTGAATAACAGATCATATGAAGAAGAGCCCAGATGTCCCACACTAGCCTATAACTAGCCAACCCCAAACAAATGAGAAAGCCAAGCCAAGGTTAGCAAAACCACGTACCTGACCAAAGCTGACCACTGGCTCATAAATGAGCACAAAGCACAGCTGAGACTAGAAGAACAACCCAGCACAGGCCAGCTTAAATCATCAACCTGCAAACTTATGAGACAAAGAAACAGTAGGTTTTAAGCTGGAAAATTTTGAGGTTGTTAGTTACACAACATAAACCACTTTTCTAGCCTCTCCTGCTAGAAAGTGAGCACCTTGTAAGCAGAAGGTGTGGCTAGGACACTTTAGTGCATACATTATAGCAGATGTGTGAAGAAAATGGAATGAATGAAGGAATTGTTCTCTTTATATATTCAGCTATTCCTATACGGTTTGTGGCAGATTATGTTTTCCAAATTGGAACAATGATATTTTCACTCTCACATTTTCTTCTACAATATGGCTTTGCCAAACCCCCATCAAAAGGTAGAGTCTATTTTTCCAAGCTCTCAAATTTGCAGAGGCCCCAAGACTGCTTTGACCAATAAAATTTAGCACAAGTGACACAGTTCCAGGTCTGAGCACAGCTTCTAAGTGGGTTGGTGCTCTTAAGAGCCAGCTAGAGCAGAAGAGGAGATAAGCCATATTTGGATAAGCCCAAGTCATGTGGAGAAGCCCTGGCAGATGAAGTGACACGTGGAGAGAGAGGCATCAAATTGCACCAGGGTGCCAGGCATGGGAGTGAGACACTATTTTGAAAGTGGATCCTCCAGAATTAGCTGTCCCAGCTGGTATCATGTGGAGCAGAGAAAAGCTGTCCCACCTAGTCCTTCTCAACAACCTGACCCACAAAACTGTGAGCAAAATAAATGGCTGTTTTAAGCCAATAAACTTAATAATTATTTACTATAGAGCAATAAATAAACAAAATGTGGATAGCATATTCCAGGAGAAAATCTACCTCTGGACCAATTAAGTATGGATTTATACCCTCCCTCGATTCTTACAATAATGTGCTGATGCGAAGCTCACTTAAATTCTCTGGTTCTCAATGTTCTCGTCTATATGATAGTAATGCATTCAATCATTCAATAAAACCTATTGAGAGCTTGGAGGTAACATGGTGAATAAGCTGCAGTCTCTGCTTCCAGGGAATTTACAGTCTGTTTGAAGAAACAAGGCGAGAGGCCAGAAATTCACAGGTCAGGGCTATCAGATTTTCTTTTGCACTGAGTATAGCAAACTCTGGAATACATGGGCAAGGAGGGAAGAGTATTAGATTCACTCCTGGGGCTGGTAGGGGAAGTAATATATGAAGTAGAACCTAGACCAGTGCCAACAATTCAGGGAATTAACCACAGGAAGGGTGAAGGTGGGTCAGAAAGAGGGTGTTTAAGAAGAGGGAGAAGCATGTCTAGATATTCAGAGCTAGGAGAAAGCAATGGGGCCTTTGAAAAGAAATAGCTGCTGCACTGGGAGTTGGTGTGAGTATGTGGATTGTATATACCCATTTCAGGTCCACTATTGCAGAACTGACCAATCTAAAAGAACCTAAAATGAACTTCTCAGAGATGAACTGTGCAGTCAATTTTATCCTTTAGGAAGGTCATAACTTGATGAGTGTACCGTGAAAAAGGGTTGTCTTTAGAAATGCTGGGAGAGGAAAAAGTAAATAGAATCTAGAAGAGAAGATGGTTTTACGGTTCAGAAAAGAGTTGGGGGAAACCGTGGAGAATATGCAAACAAATCTTTTTTGTTTTTGTTTTTGCTTTAAATAGAAAAGGTGCAACTCAAAGACTGCTCAAAGGAAAGAATTCGTTCTTAGTTGGGAATGTAACTTTCTGAAATGACTATCAATGAAAAGGGAGGTTATTTGGTGCTGTTTCAAGCTTTGTGCAAATTACATCAGCTCCTGGGTCATATCCACTTCATACACCGCAGAGAATAGGATGAGGGAACAATAATTGAATCAGAGTCAGGAGGTTACAGTAAGAAGTTCCAATCATGAGAAGTACGATGCCCAAACCAAGGAGGGAAGAAATAAGTTGTATATAAGCTGCAGGGGACTGAGCTCCAGGAAAGCAGATCGTCAACCCAAGGAAAGTAGGGTCAGAGAAAATCTTCGTTTCCTTTTACTCAGGGGCCTTGAGTCAGGCAGGTAGATGAGCACATCATTCAACAGAGTAATGCTGGAGAATTGCCTGGGCCCCTGCCGTGGGCCAGATACACACCTCTCAAGAGGAGAAAATATCAGGAAGGTAAACACTGCAAGTAAATGACCTTCACAAGATCAGAAATCAGTGTTACTATCCCGGGTACGTGAGTGTCCTGACTGCATACTCCCTTCTAGACTACACTCTGGATTCTAGGAACCTGGAATTCCATTTCCAAATGGCCCTGAGCCATTGGAAGCATTTGGAAGTAGTTCCAGTGCCTGCATAGGCCTCTTGCCTAGGTCCGTCCTAATAAAAATTACTCAGGAATGAACCAATAGTGCTTCACACACAATGGTGTGCTAACCTCAGATCCTCTTAAATTGTATTGTATTATCTGACATAAGCTGTTGCCTAAGAAGAAGAAAGTGCAGGAAATTTCCCCTGTATACCCTAATTTCTGGACTGGCCCCAGAATGATTCAGTAGGTGTTGTGTCCCTAAGTATTGAGTAAGGAAAGTTGCTTAGTGCAAAAGAGCAAACGCAAAGGATAATTAAATCTCTTCATGGAAGAGAGGTGGAGAATAAGCACCTGTGTTTAAGTCTGCCTTCTCATGAATGTGCAAGGAATGAGCACACCAGCAAATATTTGCAAAGCGCATTGTGCAGAGAAACACACAGAAAACAAAAACTAATTTACCCTGCACAAAGGGGCGACACTTATGTCACCCTTCCAAATGTTTAGGTCACCCTCTGAGGATTAAATTAGGGAAACTGAAATAGAGGAGGTCATCTCTAGAAGTAACACTGTATTAACAGCTAGGTTCCCAAGGAGATTTAGGAAGTCTCAAATGGAGACTTGGAGAAACGTGCCTGGAATGTGATTATCCCTGTGAAAACTTGAGCTTCACCAAGTGAAAAAATTCTGTTTCCAAATAGCAAATATGCAATAGAGAAGCGTTACTCAGCACAAGAGCAAGACTGGAAGGCAAGAGGGAGGCTCGACATTGATAACATGCCTGCAGTATTATGTGTTGTGCATTTAGCAGAATCACTCAAACATTCAGTGACATGGGTGACAGGATTCCCATTTTATAGAAAGCAGAATCTTAGGAAGTTTAAAACACTAGCCTAAGATCACAAATCTTTTAATGGACAGAATTGGGATTTTAACTCAATGACACAAAATAGGAGTTGGACAGGAATGTCTCGTCCAGAGGAGAGGACATCTGGGTGAAAGTATTTGCCAATAAGGTACCCATGACAGGCTTATCCCTAGAATGGAGAAGGAGGCTTTAAACTCCATAGCTTGAAGACATTGGCTATCATCATCAGCTCACTCCTGTTTCTTGGATTCCATGGTTATTCACTAAATAACAATATGGGTACCACTTGGATTCCCATGTAAACCAGCTGGTAGGGAAGGAACTGGCCACTCAGTGAAACCAAGTGGATAAACCCCAGTGAGTGCTGCCCTGGCATGTCCCTCCTCTTGGGTGTGAATAGAACCTGTGACTTGCTTATAATCAGTGGATTCACTCTTGATGATGGACTCACTCTTGCGATTAAGTTTAAGACTCCACCTCAGCAGACTACAGTTAGAAAGATTCCCCTGGAGGCCCTGAAGATGCAAACAGCCATGTCATGAACTGAATCTGGGAAGGGCCACATGGCAGAGGACTGTGGGCATCCCCTAGAAGCTGAGGGCAGCCTCCAGCCAACAGCCAGTAAGAATCTGGGGATGTCAGTCAGACTGCCTCCAGGAATGAATTCTGCCAACACCTGAGGGAGCTTGGAAGCAGATGTTTCTCCAGCCAAGCCTGCAGATGAAAACACGGAATGAGCTGACATCTTGTTTGCAGGCTGATGAGACCACAGGGCAGAGAACCCAGCTCAGCCATGCCCTGACTCTTGACCCACAGAGTCCGTGAGATAATAAATATTTATTGTTTTAAGCTGCTAAGTTTTCAGTAATTTATCATGCAGTGCTGTAAAACAAATACACTGAGTTTTAAGGCCACTTGTTAAAGCAAAGAGCAGGAAGAATATACTCTTTGTGTACCCATTGCAGCAATTGGCAAGTGTAGCATGTGTGTGTGTGTGTGTGTGTGTGTGTGTGTGAGTGTGCATGCACACATGGTGTGTTGACAGCTTTGCATACAACCACAGACTAAATGAAGGCTCAGTACTTAGAGAAGCCAAGAAGATGGGAAAATGCTTGTCAAGAAGAAAGAATAAGGTAAATGAAGGAGAGCACTCAGCATTTATGAAGCTAAGATGCTTCCCACCCTTATACTGCATGCAGCTTAGAGGAAAGGTTAAGAGCCTGGATTTTTGGAGTCAGAAGACCTGTGTTGAATTCTTTTCTTGTTGTCTAACTTTAAGACAATGAATTAAACTCCATGTCTCAGTTTTATTATCTATAAAATGAGAACAGTAGTAGAATCTACCTCACAGAGTTGACAGGTGCATTAAATGAGCTAATGCAGGTTAAGTGCTTACCAGCCTGACACAAAGTGAACCCTAAGCTAAAAAGTGAAAATTTTGATTATGAATCCAGGGATCCCCATATTTAACCTCTATGTCACAGTGCCTATAAGAAGGCCCAGGAAAAGGCCAACAAGCTTCACCATTAGGGGTAGATAAATGTGTCCTTTGACTTTGCATAAACCCAGGCATACAATCACATATTTATTACCATTGAGATTTGTTTTCTAACTGTCCATTGGGTACCTTCTAAAAGCAAATAAAAACAAAAATAATGTAAGAGTAAAACAACTCCATCTCCTGTGCACAATGGATGGTAATAAATCATGAATACATCATTCATCAAGAGGAAAACAAGCGAGTGGTCATGCATTTCAGCAAATAAATCACCAGCAATGTTTCTGGAAACTAAAACAAGAAACATCTGCAGGGAATCTAGCAAGCCTACCAAGATGGATAAGTCAGGCACACCATTAGTCTGAATTAGAGTTTTGCAGATTTTAGGGTACAATCCCATCTCCTGACTTATGACTTCAACCTCACGTGTCCCTATATAATTCGACCTTGGTTTAGTGAAATCAGAGACCTAAGCAATATCTTTCCCGGCAGGTAGGAGGAATTTATAACTGGTGTGAAAAAGAGAACTTCCTGGTCGTCAGCTAGAATCTGGTGTCTCAGAATCCATCTGAACCAGAGAGATGCTCCTGACACATGTTAGATACAATTCAAAAATCAGGAAGATGACTCTGACAAACCAAACACAATTTCAATGATGAAATCTCTTAGCCTAAGGGAAAGATTTAAGAAATTGCCTGTTAAAGAAAGTCATAAAATCTTAAAGCTAGAAGAGACCTTAGAAATTAATGAGTTCAACATTGGTACAGTAAGATTAAGTGTTTTTTCCCAAGATCACAAAGCTACTCGGTGTCAAAGCTGAGAATAAGGTCCAAGTTTCCAACTTCCTAGCTCAGGCTAAGATGCAGGCCTAGTCCTAGATAGATTAGAGGTGAGACCCCATGAACAATAAAAATAATGAGGCTCAGAGTGGTTAAGTACCTTACCCAAAGTCAAACAGCGAATGGGGGAGATTTGCTACTGGCTGTTAAGCCTTTCTAATCCTAACAGTGTGTTCTTAGTCTCCTTCATTGTAATGCCTCCGTTGTGAGAATGAGAATAATGTTCTATGTCCAGGACATAGCTTATAACATGAATTCAATGAATAGTAGCTAGTATTAGAATTGTCATAGAAATGTGTAAGAAGGATCATCGTGCTGAATTTATTATTTATTTCTTAGTGCTGTGGAAATCAGTCTTGATATTTAACCAAATAATTCTCTAATAAAAATAAAAAGAGTTAAAAAATGAAATCAATGCTACATGTAATACACTGTGGAAAATGCCTCATTTATCACAAGCTCATCACATTTCCTATAAGGTTTTGCTTGAGGCTGACTCCAGGATGCACCGCTCAGACTCATGGCCCAGCTGAGGCTCACTGCCTCCAGCTATTATCTCATACAGGGTCTGCCTCAAATTTTGAGCCAGGATCATGCTTTTCTTTTCTTGGGGTTGCCCCCAGGCAGTGACTGAGCTAGGCTTTGGTATTACAAGGACTTTGACATTTTACCCAAATGTGGGACTCCTTTAACAGGTCACCTTTGTTTTGGAGCTCCCCAATAAGCTGACACAGACTTTGTGTGTCAGCTGTCTCTCCCTGTCTAATCCTGTTTCCTCCTCTTTTTCTTTCATGGGTGTTACTCCCCAATAAACCCTTTATTGTCTAAACCCCATTTCAGTGCATGCTTCTCAGAGAACCCATCCTGCAACAGTTACTACCAGGAAAGGTCTGAGAAAGCAGGTAATGAGATGTTCTGTTCTGAACCACTCACTGCCCAGCTGGAAAATCATCCCCATCCTGGTGGTAGGTGGTGCAAGGGTACAAGGTGGTGGTCCAATTACTAAATCGTTTGCAGTAAGCTGGAGGGGCTGGCTGGTAGAGTTGGATGCAATGGCTCTACAAGGATTCTGATATATAACATATGTTTGAGAAATGGAGAAAAGTTACTAAGTTGCATTGACAACCTTCAAATGAATAATGAAAAGCTGAGGGCAACTGACAAAAATAGAAAACTAAGTGTGAAAGTCAGGGGCATCTCTTTGGTAGTTTGTTAAGAAGTCCTCATTTCATGCAATGGGTGAACAGAAAAGCCCAAAGAGTAAGCCTAGGATTTAATAGTCAGGGTGGCTTATGGTCAAAGAACACTGAATGCTCTACCCAGGAAGATCTGATATGCAAGGGCAGCGCCCTTGTTAGGAACACTAGAACAATGGCATATGTGATAGAGATATCCAGGAAGATGTCCTCAAACATTTTAACTCTCCACACCTCTCTGAACCCCCTGAATCTACATGAGTGACCACTCCTCCCCTTTGGAGCTAGCACACTGCTCCTAAGTAAGACATGCAGAGGTCTCTCTCCACAAGACAAGAAGTTCCCCTGTATTAATCCATTTTTTCTCTTGCTTATAACGGAATACCCCAAAATGGATAATTTATAAGAAAACTAATTGCATTTCTTACATTTTGGGGGCTGCAAGGTCCATGGTCAAGGGGTGCTTCTGGTGAAGTCCTTCTTCCTGGTGGGGGTTCTCTACAGAGTCCTGTGGTTGCACAGGGTATCACATGGCGAGGATTATGCAAGATAATGTGCTTCATCCCCTCCTTATAAAGACATTGGTACCCTCTAGTAGAGGCCCTGGTGGAGATGAAATTCTTGACTGTGGGGCCCAAAGTGACCATCCATCTGGAAGTGAAGGAGTTGTGATTTACTGAAAGTCATACAGTTTGGAGGGAATTCATCAATTCATTGTAAGATGGAAATGGTACATCCAAAACAAAGCATGAGTGAAACTAGAGAGAATATTGTGCTGCACAAGCAAGAAACCCAGGCCTCCATGTCACCTACCATGTCGGCATCAGTCCCCTCTCTCATTACATACCCACAGCTATATGAAGGAGATGAGGGGGTGGGCTACAGAGAGCTCTATACCACCAGCTTAAAAAAATATGACAAATACTGAGCTTGGTTTACAGGTGGACTGGCTCAGAATGTGGATGTAGGCCTCAAATGGATGATGGCAGGACTACAGCCTCCTTCAGATGTGTCCCCAAAAACAGTAGTGAAGGAAAATCTTCCTGTCGATTAGAGCTTTGGAGAGTAACTCTGTTCGTCTATGTTGTGTGTGAGCAGAAGTGCCAGAGATTAGGAAAATGGCTTGGTCACCAGGTCAGGAACAAAACATGAAATTAATTGGAGTGCTGGATACAAGGAATTTGGGGATAGAGGACTGTGAATGACAAATAAGAATGGGCACAAAGGGTAAAGCTCTTTGTAGCCGTCACAGAAGAGTCCCTGAAATAGTATGTAGGCAAAATGATTCATCCAGTTGTTGTTAGACAACCTTTGCCAGTGGCCATCTCAGTACTGGCATCATGAGCACAAACCAAGAAGCTGTGGTGGCAAGAGAGAGACGAGACATGGACTCAACAGCAGGAATGCTCACTTACCAAAACTGACCGGGCCACTACTGCCTCTGACTGTTGACTTGACAACAGCAGAGACCAAGGTTGAACTCCCAGAATAGCACTGTTTCTCGAAGATATTAACCAGCCACTTGGTGGTCATTCAATTACATTGTGGCCCCATCTGGGAAGGACCAGTGGTTCATCATCTTGGGAACAGATATGTATTCAAGGTGTAGGTTTGCTTTTCCTGCCTGCAGAGATTCTTCCCACATCAACATCCATGGGATCACAGGATGACTGATTCCCAGACATAGACTCCCACACAACATAGCATCTAGCCAGGAAAGTCAATTTACCTCTTTACAGCAAGGGAGTATGGGAGAGGGCTCAGACATGGGATCTACTGGTTGAGTCACCTAGAAATCGATGGCCTGGTCGAGTGCTGGAATAGTGTGCAAAAGGCACAGCTGATGTGCCAGCCCAGAAACAATACCCTGAGAGGATAAGATTCCATTCTCCTATAATTAGTACACATATTTAATTGGAGACCTTTAATGTGGCTCTGTGTCTTCAGTAGGAAGACTGCATGGGTCCAGAAAACAAGAGGTAAAAGCAGGAGTGGTCCCACTTAACATCATCCCCAATGACCCACTGGAGGAAGCTGTACTGCCCTGATCCACACCTCTAGGTTCTGTAGGGTTAGAGGCCTCTTCTTCAGACAGGTGCAAGGATCACAGTGAACTCCAAGCTACAGCTGTCTCTTGCTCACTTTGGGTATCTTGTGTCCAGGAGTCATCAGGCAAAGAGGTGTCACCATCTTGTCATCAGTAATTGACCCTGATCAGCAGCAGGAAGTAGGGCAGACGTTACACAACAGGGGCAGAAAGAAACACTTGTCCATCTTGGGTGATCCACTTGGGCACTTCTTGGTACACCCTTGCCAAACTGTCACTGTGATTAGACAACCCAGGCAATCCTGGCCCAAAAAGGGAATGGTTATTGTGTTTGAGACCACCACTGGAATGAGATTGGGTCACACACAGACAAGCCACACGATGAGAGGAGATTACCGAGGGTGAGAGAAATTTAGAATGGATAGTGGAAGAGAGAGATGATGGATAACAGCCATGGTCTTACAACTCACTGGAGCAGAGGGGTCTGCAGTTCATCTCACTAACCTCCTTACTATGTTTCCCCTCAGAAAAAGAGGGCCACCAGAGCCTTTGAAGAGCCATCTTTACACATGGAGTGAGAAGCAGGTCTGCACAGGGTGGACTCTAGCAGACACAGAGGTGGACTCTCCACATTCCATTCCAAGAATGAACTTGATGCCCAGATACCTCCAGCTGTCAGCCCTCAGTGCCCATCTCAGCCAAGCTCACACTCTTGTGAAGAGTCATTAGCTAATGACTAAGCAGGACAGTGGTACTGCACCTCACCAGGTTCACCAAGTGCAGGATCCTTCTGACAGGCCATCTCTGCTCTTGAGTCTCCTCTGGGCTGGTAGATCTTTGTCAGGTCTGTGTCAGTGTGACAGCTTCCCTTCCCAATCCTGCCTCCTGCCCCACCTCCTCCTCGCACAGCAACAAGCCTTATGCTCTCCCAACTCCATCTCAGTGCCTGCCTCAGACAACACAACCCATGACTCCTGAATACCTACCAGATAGATCTGAGACTTCCCTTTCAACAGTACAAATCTATCATTAAATGGAATTTATTTTGCCTCTCCCCTAGATAAAGAGATTTCACTCTCATCTGAATGCCCATTTATCCCCAAGCCTAGCCTAATTTCTCTCCTGTGTTTTAAGCTCTAGTGAAGGTTGGAAGTAACCCATAATACTTAGAGGCTATGCAGAGGGAGTCAAAATGCTAGCATTTAGGGCTGGCCCGGTGGCGCACTGGAGAGTGCACCGCTTGGGAGCGCGGCAGCCCTCCTGCCGAGGGTTCGGATCCCATGTGGAGACCAGTTCCCGCTCACTGGCTGAGCGCGGTGTGGGCGCAACACCGAGGGTTGCGATACCGTTGCCGGTCCCCGGTACGGGCGCGACACCGAGGGTTGCGATCCCATTACTGGTCAGTAAAAAAGACAAAAAAAAAAAGGAAAAAAAAAATGCTAGCATTTATATAAGTCACACTCATAAATAAATATAGATATGGGTTATAGGAAGTAGATATTTATCTTCTTGTATATATGAGAATGCTATAGAAATAGAACATTTAACCAGTAATTTCTATCATTAAATGATCTAAAAAATGTGGGGGATGGGCTCATTCCAAACAGACAAATATTTTATGAAAACCTCATATTGGTTGGGCCCTGGGCTGGTCACTGGGAAAACGTTGATAACAAGACAGAGTTCATGACCAAAATATCTCACAGGCCAGGAGACCGAGGCATGCTAACGGATCATTTCAGTTTGCTAAACAGCTTGTTTTTGATTTGGAATTATGGGGCTGTAGGGAGATTCATATATATTTTTAGCCACAGCATTTTGGGGTTCATACTTCAGTTACGGCTGCACAGATGACAGAACTGGCAAAATCTGAATGCTAAATGTCAGGTAAACTTTGATGTCAGGCATAACTTAGTTACCCATATTTTGTCATCCTCATTGGTCAAATATTTCATTTGTCACTAACTCACACTTGTTTTAGCCCAGTGAGTTTCCCAAGAGAGACCCCACCTCCCAGTGTCATTTGTCCCTAGTCAGCAAAAGTAAACAATATCTGTGATAATTAAAACCCATAGTTCGCCAAAGCAAGGTGGAGTGACGGTGGCCTAGGCTCAAGTCCTTATTTTGGGTGGGGGGCAGAGGAGGGTGCCTGGAACAGAAGAATTGGGATCAGAAAGGCTAAAAAGTACATTCTTGTGCCATTTGGGGCAGCACTCTAAGGGAGAGTGTTTTGCATCATAAAAATCCTACAGTCCTCCAAGTCAACACCATTTCCCTACCTCAGGGGCAACAGGGGTATTATTAAGCCCTTAGTCGGCTAGCTTCCTCATGAACATGTGGGTTTTGCTAGAGTCTGGGCCCCCTTTGATGTTTCACTTGCCTCTGAGTGGTGAGTCATCCAAGCTATGTTGTTTCCAATGTTCACATTCCTGTGATCTCATGAATTTGATGGGGTTTTGCTATTTAGACTTGTTCTAAGGAATGCAAAACGAAGCCCCTTTAGCAACAACCAGGCTTTTTTGATAGAGTCAAATAAATATTTTTCTAACTTCTATCCTTTCTCGACTTTGTAAATGAAGCACAGTTGCCTGGGGAGGCACATCACATTACCTTAATCATACATTCCCACTCAGTACAGGTTTTCAAAAAAAGGAAAGGACAAGAGAGAAAAGGAGAGGAGGGAAGAGCAGGAGAGGGAAAGAAGAGGAACATATAATGATGTTACTCTAGCTATGCCCCAAGGACATATCCACCTTGCAGTGGAGGCTGTAAGGCAACAATCCAAAGAAATCCTCTGTGGCTTTGAAAACAGCAACTGAGATGCTGCTAGCAGCAGTTGCTACATTTACACCTGAAGGGTGTTTTCCATTCATTAAGTATATGGATTTTATTATTTCCATTATAATTGCACTACATTTTCAAAGAATTTCCTTTGAAAAACAATATTCAGATAATGCAATAAGGAATTTTGCAATCCCTCAACTCTCAAAGACTAAG
The DNA here is from genome assembly GCF_000696425.1 of Galeopterus variegatus. Taxonomy (NCBI): domain Eukaryota; kingdom Metazoa; phylum Chordata; class Mammalia; order Dermoptera; family Cynocephalidae; genus Galeopterus; species Galeopterus variegatus. The sequence continues at coordinate 559,599 of NW_007726224.1, read as the reverse complement.
TAGGAAATCTATTAGTTTTCCATCTCAATGGAATTTCTAGGAAACCTTCGCAAAATACATGAACACTTCTTAAACTTCCAAGGAAATTTTACATCCTGCAGGAAAACAAATTAAAAAGAAAGCAATGTCACCATCATTTTTTAAAAGAATACTTCATGGTGTTAACATAAAAACAATTCTCTTTCTCAGTGCTGCGGCTGAAGTAGAACTGAAGAAAATGATTATGGCAACAAATACTGCAAAGGGGGGGATGTTATCAGGTAGTAAGGTATCCTGTTTCCTTATAAGCTGAATGAAAAGCCGATTATAACACAGCAGCTTAGTTTCAGATTGGCTCTTACTACAGGATTTATGAACATGAGATTTTTTTCTCTCTAACAAAAGGGAATAGTAAATTATTTTTCAATAGCTTCGTGGTTCAAAGGCAGGCACAGCCATCTGAACCAATTTGCTGGTATGTTTCAGAGACCCCCAAGAAGAACTACTCCTAATCTACACTTAGTCCACTCTTCCTGCCCCTAGTAGCCCCTCAGTAAAGTCTAGAAGAGAAAGTAAATCTCTCAGACCTACTCAAAGATTAGGATGGGGAAAAGATGAAAAGCAGACAAAGCTGTGCAAGATTGCATGCGGAGAAGGTAAAAGGGTGTCCAGGAGAAAGAACGTGGACATTCTCATAACGTGAGCACATCACAGGCATATTTATATTGTGGAAACAAAAGAAGACCATCCAAATGCGAACAAGCAAAGGCTATTTATTCAGAGTTTGCTACAGCCAGAGAGTCAACCACTGCCATTACCATTCTGGGAGAGATTCAAAAGCATGCAGAAGAGTGGAAAATCATTATAGAGGAAAGAAGGGAAGATTCAGGTCTGCCCTGATTGGAAGCTGTTGGTGTGGGGAAGCTGTCGTTGGCTAACATGAAGCAGGGCATCCCATGTGATTGCTTGGGGCTGCATATTTGGCTTTCTCTGGTTGGCAGAAAGTTGGAAGCAGAGATGAAGATTAGGGAAGCTGTTGTTAGAGAGAGCCGTCTGACCTCCTGCAAGTCTGACGTACAGCAGGCTAGTTCCTGGGCAGGTTACTGTAGAAAATAGGCTGGTTTCCTGGGCTGACTGCTGCAGGTGGTGGGTCAGAATCCTGTTTCATATGGTCTGGCCATTCCTTGTTCGTTTGTACATTCAGTCTCTCAACATATATTTTCGCATTTCCTTCTCACTTTCATTCTATGAATTAGGGACTGTTTTTCCATTTTACGAAAAAGTAAACTGAACCTCAGAAGATGCCAGGATCTTGTTATAATGACTCAGCTGGCAAGTTTCTGAGTCACAAACTTAACTCAAATTTGTCACCTTATTACTCTGTGGAAATGGCACCCTTCGGATTTGTCCAATGTTTGAAATCTTGGATTGTGAGGAAATTCAAGCTTTCTTACAAATAAGAGGACAGTGTTCCTGCAAGCGTCCTTCAGAGTGGGCAGCTTTATGTACCACAGCCTAACTGCTTCCTAAGAAACTTCTAGATCCAAAAAGCTCTAATGGACATGGAGCTACTCCTCTCCACTAATGTTTACCTGTCCTGTATCCATTTCTGCTTCCTTCAATTTATCAGTTTTATACAGCAAACATTAATTGAGGACTTAAGTGCTAGGGGATATTAAAATAAATTAATTCGCAGTTGTAGCCTGTCATTATTCCACATTCTAGTAGGTGGGAAAGATATTTATATACATTATAGTAATTAGCTACGTGCCATGTGAGAGATAGGCCACACCATTCATCCTGGAGCTCACAGTCAAGGTACATAAATCACACTAGGGAAGGCAGGAGGAAGGTTCAGGAAAGCTCAGACACCAGGGAGGGGGCATTCAGATGCAGAAAATGCATGTGCCTTTGCTTTGTCTGGAGCTATCCTCCTTCAGAGCTACTGACCCCTGTTGCTTAGGTGACTCACCCCTTTCCAGGGCTAAGCTATTGAAAACTTTGACACCTTCTCTCACGGATATCTTTTTCTAGGCCCGGCCTGATATTTCTGCTTGATCTGGTGTGGTTTGCAACAGCTGGTTATCAGCAAGGTTTGCAGTAGAACTTTGGAACTCCAACCCCATCATTTTCCCTTCTTTCAGGTTTCTCTGCCACGGGAGGCATGCACGGGAGGCTGGTAGTGGCAAACAAAATACCAATTTTCCTCAGAGCTGGGCAAGTAATCAAACATTGCTACTTGCTGCAGGGTTCCTCGGATAAGTGGAAAGCCCAAATCAAGACTTGCTAGGTTTGCCATAATAAAGTACCACAGACTGGGCAGCTTAAACTACAGATATGTATTTCTTCACAGTTCTGGAGGCTAGAAGCCTGAAATCAAGGAGTAATTCGGGTTTGTTTCTTCTGTGGCCTCTCTCCTCGGCTTATAGATGACTATCTTCTCAAGTCTTCACACGGTCTTCCCTCTGTGTCTGTCTGTATCCTAATCTCTTCTTCTTGAAAGGACACCAGGCATACTGGATTAGAGCCCACTCCAAAGACCTTATTTTAGCTCAATTATTTGGGTAAAGGCCCTATTTCCAAATACAGTCACATTCTGAGGCACAAAGGGTCAGGAGCTCAACAAATGAACTTTGGGGGAACACAATGGAGCTTGTAACACAGAGCTCAGCCTTGGATGCCAAAGTGGGACTCTTGACAGCTCTGTCCCTGCGTCTCAATAGCTGGATCTGCTTGACCAACTCCCAGTCCTCCTACATAGCTCCAGCCACATGAACCAGAAGCTAGGACAGAGAAAGCTGGATATTTGCTTCAGCCTATAAGGATATGTCTTTACTGATCTGGTCTTTCCCAAAGCCAGTATGCCCAGGAAGCCAAAATGGGGATAAAGGCAAGGCCGTGTGCCTTTTAAAGTACATAGTCCTGCCCACTAGTAAAGAGAAGTCCAGTAAGTCTCCAGTTCTGAGCAATCTGATGAGCTGCTGTGCTCCTGTGAAGGAAAAGTTGGAGGCTAAAAGTGGGCTGGGGAAAAGGAAAAAAACTGAAGTTTCTTCTTTCTCTCTTCTGTTGCCAGAGGCTAAATGAATGTGGGGAGCAGAGTGGGAACCACCCTTTTCCGGACAACTAGGACCAGAATTGCTCCGCTCTTTGGTTCCTGGCCATGCCACACATGCCCCAAGAGCATCCACATTCTCCTCCCGTCTCCACCTCGGCTTCCCAGCCCCGGCACCTGCCGGAACCCAGCTGCTCTTGCTTACTGCCCAGCAGGAGGTTCTCTGCCTGTCTCAGCATTTAGGAGCAAAGAATCCTTATTAACTCCTCAAGATCCAAGCTCTGCCAGGAACTCGCTCTACATGAAATGTCTACATCAAAATCCCAAGGAGTTTGACATTTATATTTTTAATAGAATTTTTTCTTCTTAAAACACCCACGGGCTGCGACTGAAGTGGAAATGTGGTTGCTTTTAATTGCAGTGTGCACTCCGTCAGCTCTGAGGCTGCAAATCCTCCCTCTCCTCAGAAGCATAGTGTTTGTATCAAACGGTGCTGGGAATGCAGAGAGGAACAAAAGGTCTGAAATGCCACACGATAAGAATAATTCTTTTCAATCTCTTCAGTAACAGGAATCTGCAGAGAGTTTAATTCATGAAGGAAGAAGATTTAGAGGACAGGGCAAATGTAAATGCTTTAATAATTATTTCTCAATAATTATTTCTCAACCCTTTAATAATTATTTCTCACAACCTCAATCCCAGACTGGTTGCATTTCTGCTCGTCTAAAAAGTAAATATTGCCAAGTCCGTGGCAGCATCTTCCTGGAACAAACATTTGTTGAGTGCCTCGTAGGTTCTATGGGGCATACAGAAATGAATGAGATGTGGCTCTTGCTTCAAGTTGCAGAGAGCCCGGTGTATCCGAAGTGGTTCTCCAGACTGCATAGATACGTACTCCAGAGAGACGGAACGGGAAACCTTTTCCCACCTGCATGCCCAAAGTCCTCCTAAAGGTTTTGCTTAAAACATTTTCAAGCAAATTGTTCACACATCTGAATCTAATATTCTCCTCTGTGTTCTGAAGCAGTATTAGTTACAAATATTAAGAATCCTGCTTTCTCGAATAAGAGGATTATAAGCATTCTTTAGAGGTCTCAGAGTTCAATTACTAACTTCTCTGCATAATAATAAGTATCGTTTCTTCACCAGCAATATTTTCATTATGATGAGCAAGGCTGGCTTGCTTGTTCTTACATCTACTCTGGAGATATTACATATTTCCTGTCCCAAACACCTGCATCTAAATTAACAAATGAGAAGCACCTTTGAAAGGACTTTCTAAAAAGGAGTCAAGTGCATGTAAGAAATCCTCCCCACAGCCACCCCTCCCTTCCAATTTCTGATCTTGGTGTTTCTTCCCCTCTCCTCCCCGATACTCAATAATAAACTAGGGCATTCTTATATCAGAGAAGATTGAACATATATCCACTGCTTCTAAGATTCTTAGACTGGCCTTGGATTCAGACTAAGCCCTAACCTAAAATAACACAACTGTCCCAGGTGGGTAAGAGTCAACACTTATTTTTATGAAAGATATGTAAATTTGGCACCTGTGTGCACTATAGCCTTTCCTCATCCCAACTGTTATACAAGTTGTGGAAAACAAGACCTCTCTCCTCTCACAGCACCCTGAACCACTGTGACACAATGTATTCTGTCACACAGCAACATCTGTTCTCTGCTGCAACTGGTTGCTTTCTTCCCATATCTCCACGTTTGCTCTTTCTTCCCCTCTACTCCCCGCCCACCTGATCCCCAGCAGCAGATGTGCTTTGCTAACACTGTAAGCTGCATTATGCATATAAACATACTATTTCCATTTTAGAGATGTGAAAACTGAGGGTCAGAATATAAGTGAATTACATGAATTCACATTCAGAGTGAGTGGCTGAAATAATGCTAGTTTTTCTAACTCCAAAGTTCATGGTTTTTCTCCAATATTAAGAATTATTGGTGAAATGTGTTGCAATTTAGAACTTTGTGGGAAAGGCATATCTTTAGAAATATTGTCTCATTTTGCTGAGACCACCGCATCTGTACGGGAAAGGTATTATAGCCCTGCACATAGGAAATACCCATGTGTGAGCATCGAAATTCAAGATTCACAGATTCGGATCTGGCTCTACCCCTGACTAACTGGGAAAACTTGAGCAATCCCTTATAACATCTGAGACTCAGTTTCCTTGTCTAAAAAGGGAATTGAGATATAACAATCCCTCTTTGATATGTGACATATAGAATAAGTTAGAAAGAGGGTTTAGCATATTTTCCAGCAGTTGGCAGTGGCTCAACTGAGTTCAGCTCCTTTTTCAACTGTCTTAATTCCATACCAGCCTCAGAAGAATTAGGTCATTTCTAAAGGTTCTCTCCAGGTCCTTAGCCATTTCTTGTTCTCTTCCTTCTTGGAGCTCTCTGACTATGCTATTTTGTTCACAGATGAGTACTGTAGGGAATTGATCAAGATCAATCGGCTGGGGTTTTAATCCAAGCGTACATCCATGGGCTACAATTCTACTGACTTCAGATGAGTCTAAGTGACATCAGAGGGAACTTCCCTCTCCACCTTCACCTCCCAGACTCATATTATTAATATCAGTTACAGGCAAAGAAGTGATAGGTTCAAGCAACAGAAATGGTAAATAAATTGTCCCCAGCAATTTATTCCTTGGCAGTGAGGCAGGCAACCTAGCAATTCATCTGCAGTGATACTCCAAGTTTTCCCAAATGAGTTGGCATAGTATCCTCTCTGGCTTGCATATTCTGCCTAGTTTATAAAGAAAAATTAAGGACATTCTGTTCACAGTTTCTTTCTTTCTCCTCTCTTCTTTCTTTCCATTAAAGAATAAGTACTTTCTAATGTCAGAGATCAATTGAAGAGTAGACAGGAAGCCTGATAGAAAATAGATAGAATTTGAGGTTAAAAACAGGGTCTGTACTAGATGTGCTTTCAAATGTTGGTGCTAAAGTTACCAAAGGTTATTTGAGGTTGGTAGTTGATGATAGAGATGCTCAGCTCTCCACAACTTGGAGATTAATTCTCTTCCTTTGCAAAGAACTCCTTCATTAACTCAGGGCTTTGCTCTACTGGGCTTTTTGTCTCTCCTTTTATTTAATCTAATTGGATGAACCAAATCCTTTGCACCAAACCACCTCCATCACCCACCTCTCCAAACCCAAAGAGAAGAAAAATAACACTTTAAAAATGTATTTAATCAACCAGAAGCAAATGCATTTCTAATTAAAGATAATGAATATGGGTCAGCAATTAGAACAAGCAAACACAAGTCAAGCATCATTCTTCTTGATTTGTTCCAGGTCATTGTTCTCCCTTCCTGGCTGTAGAACACTAATGGATCATCTTGATAAAAATTCATTTTTCCATCCATCTATTATATTGCACTTTTAATGTCAAGTTTTCTAATGTAACTTGATTTTTCCTCAGCCTCAGCTTCAAACACACCACATTTGATTAGAATAGAGTCTCATGTCTCCAACCCTCTATATGAGGAAAGTCACAGCAGGATCATTTTCTCCACTGCATTTACAGTTTTAAGTCTCAACATATGTTAGCATGATGCTCTCACTCAATACTATTTCCAAAGGCTGAGGCCCTTCTGAATCAACTTATTGATTCAGAATTAGGTCAAATTAAATAAGCAGTTTATGTACATGAACTAAAGAGGTATCTGACAAACAAATGTCAAAGGCAATAGACAGCAGAGTATTTCATTTGGGAAACAACTCTTAAAGCATAGAAATTCTTCTTTCATCCTAATCAAATAGGAAGATGGAAAGGGTAAAAAAATCTCTAATTTTTCCACAGTCATCTGATGAAATTTAGACTGATTAAAGTTTTAAATTAAAAGGGTGCTCACCAATCACTTCCCAAGCTCATATATGAGTAATAAAGCATTTACTAGGAGGATGAAGATAGTTCTAAACAGACTCAAACCTCAGCATACCTCCTCTGGCTATAACTCCACAGTTCAAAAGCGAGACCAAAGGCACTTTGACAAAGGAACTGGAAAACTGAGGACACACAGCCATGTCACAGGACAGGCAGGGCAGATAAAGTTAGACACAGGTTACAGATGAAGAAACTGAAACAGATAATTTAAGTGATTTGCTCAAGGTTAACATCAGCAACCACTACAACAACACAAAACAGACCATTGGAGTTGTGTCATTATTTGCTGACCTTGGGACACCTTGAAAGAGTCTTAAGGAAGCATGCAGTGGGGTCTGTGCAAAGCAGTGCTTCCAGAAAATGAGTGAGGGTGACACATGTGTCCTCCAATGCACTGAGTCACACCTGATCAGGAACTTAGGAGAACAGTCAGTTTCTATTCATTCTGGCCTTTGAGAGACTCTACAGACGAGTATAAATTTGAAAACAATACCTTTTTACCTTTTGCTTGCTGGAATATAGTCTATATGCCTTCCCATGGTCTACGAAGCCTGTGAGATTTGGGGTCCTCTCCTTCCTCTCTGCACTGTCCACCCTTCCTCCCATGCTACTCCGTCAACTCTCCACTTGTTCCCACTTTATAGGACTTTGATTCCAGCTACTCCATCAGCCCAGGAAACTTTTCCCCTGACCTTTGCATGGCTGGCTCCTCCTTATCATTAGTTTCTCATTTCACATGTCTCCTTCTCAAGTAGTTCTACACCAACTGCCCTATGTAAAGTAATCCTTCTCATTGCTGTTTGCCTTGGGCTTAATGCTATCTGATACTAATTCTCTGCATTGGGCTTAATGCTGTCTGATATGTTCTTGTTTGTTTACTGATCCTTGCTCCACACAAAAATACACTTACCATGCAGCATTCTAGAACAGAAAATTTATTACCCATGCTTGGCACATAATGGAATCTTGACAAATGTTTGCCGAATGAATGAATGAAGTCTTAAGAGGCAAAGCGAGTGAACATCTGAATAAGTGCAGCACAACCCCAAACAAACAGATTGGCAGTCCAAACACCCTTTAATGTTGGTATGCATGCTGATTTGAAAGAAAAGGGGTAAAAAAGACATTTCTCCCTTCCTGGTATCTTACTATCATTCCCCACTTCCATTACATTCTCTCTCTCTTAATGTGGTCAAGGTGCATTTTTTTATTAGTACATGTCCTTGCAAAGCAGTAGCTGTATTATATATTTAAATTTGCCTAACTGATCTTAACACACACACACACACACACACGCACACGCACACGCACAAGGGACTTCGAAAAGTTCAGGAAAAGATTCATATTATCTTTTAATTCTATTTTTCCACGAACTTTTGAAGTACCCTCATGTATATGTATAAAATTCTGTTGCTTATTTTGTTCATTCTTAGATATGTCCTTGTTTATTACTGCAACTACCAAGCTCATTGCTTTCAGCAGCTGCATGGTATTCCATAGCATGCATCCCAATATTTTGTATTTCTTTTCCCTTGTGCTGTGTAACTCCATGCTACCATCACACACACACACACACAATGACAAAACTTATCACTTATGTCCCAATTGTGTACCTGAGTGGGTATTTCCCTATGATATTTATCCAAGAGTGGGATCTGGGGGTCATAGAGCATATGTATGCTTAATTTGACTAAGTTCTACATGACCATCTGCAGTAGCTTGGGTTTTTAAATGCCAAATTGCCCAGTATACCTGGCATTATTCCAGTTTTCTAGTTTTTGTCTATCTGATAACTTTAAATTGATATATCTTTGTTATTCTGGGCTGACCAGTTAGCTCAGTTTGTTAGAGCACAGCCATATAACACCAAGGACATGGGTTCAGATCCCCATACCAGCCAGCCACCAAAAAAGATATATTTTTGTTATCCTAATATTTGATTTTGGCTCACTAATCAGTTTGAGAACCTCATTATATGATTTTTGTACATAAGTATAAATATATGTGTATGTAAATTTATTTATATCACCTGTATGTATTTAGTTCTATTTTTTTTCTTGTTCATTTTCTTTTTTTTTTTTTTTTTTTTTTTTTTATTTTTTTTTTTTTTTTTTTTTATTTTTTTTTTTTTTTTTTTTTATTTTTTTTTTTTTTTTTTTTTTTTTTTTTTTTTTTTTTTTTTGTTGTTGTTGTTGTTGTTTGTTAATTCATTTCTTTGGTTTTTTGTTGTTTTTTGGCTGGTTATCAAAATCATCAACAAGGAATGACACTCATCTCTTCTCTTATAATTCTTATTCCTCTGACTTATTTTCTTGTAATTGGGTGCATCTAGTCTATGTAAACAGTCATTGTGATAACTTATTGTGAATGTTAGAGGGATTATACCTAATTTCTAAACTCTTTACTTTTAAACTTAGCTTACTTGTTGTTCATCTTCCTAGTTTTCGAATAAATGTATATTTTCTGATAAATGTAATACTATAAAATATTTTATATTTGCTTTAGCTGTGTCCTACAACTTATTTGCTATTTTCATTTTCAGTTGTTCCAAATATTTTATAATTATTATGATTTTCTTTATAATCCAAAATTATTTAGTAACATGCTGCTTATTTTGTATTCTTTTAGGATTTTTAGACTATTTTTACACTACTTATTTCTAATTTTACCACATTGTAGCCATAGAACATGGTCTGTATAATACTGAGATTTAATTAGTGGTGTAGTTTTTGGTTAGTTTTTGTAAGTGCCCTACATATGTTTGAAAATAATGTGCATTCTCTGAGCAGTGAAAGTTCATAGACATATTTAATAGTTCAGGTTTCTTAATTATACAAATTAGATTTCTGTAACTTTCCTTCACCTGTCAATCTCTGAGTGAACTGTGTTAAATTATTCAGTGGTAAATATTGAGTTATGTATTTCTCCTGCTGTTTTGCTTTTATTGACTTATATAATTAAGTCTATATTAAAAGTGCATATATGCTATAATAGTTATAATTTCTAATGCTATTGTTTGCTTTATGTTTATCAAACATTTTATGATCATAAAAATTTTTTCTCAAATTTTATTTTTTGATATTAAGATTGCCACTTTAGCACATTTTGGGTGCTGTTGTTTATAATTGCCTGATATATTTTTTCAACTTTTTTTTCCCCTAAACTTTCTCTGTCTTTTTGTATTAAGAATGTATTTTATTATAAAATGCATATCTGGATCCTGTGGCATTTTTGTCGATCTAAAGATTTTTGCCTTTTTTGGTAAGTTTAAACCATTTACATTTATTATAATTTGTAAATTTATGCATCATATTTTATATTTTTCATTCACTATATTTTCATTTGGTTTCTTTTCTATTTTTAATTGATAAATCAAAATTTTATTGGATAGCTTCAATTTATACATTATTTTTTATTATGGCAGATTACCTTAAACTAATGGCAATTATGTTTAATTACCTCTATTTATTTCTTAATGTTACAATTATCTATTATTTGTCTGAAACAATACATGTACTTCACAATGGATTTTTGATTATCCCTATGCCCACTGTATTGAAATTGCTAAGAATTTTATTCTGGATTGTTATAAATCTTCTTTCTATTTTTGTTTAATTTTCTTCGATCTTTGCCCTTTTAAAATGTAATAAACTTTACTAAGTGATTTTTTGTTGTTTGTTTTTACAATCCTACTTCCTATAACTCCTGCAGTATCATCCTAGATTTACAAGCACAGTTCAAAAAATCCATGGAAAGATTTGTATTATTTTTTAACTCTATTTTGAAGTACCCTCATGTTTTTCTATTTGAGTACTTCTTGTAAAAGCACTACAAAATATGTATTCAATATACAAAATTTTAAAGGCTTTGGATGCCTGACTATATATTTCTTACACCTACAAATTTAAATAACAGCATGCTTGGATACAAATCTTTAGACTTAAAGACTTTTCCTTCAATACGTCAAGAATATTATTTCATGTCCTCTTGCATCAAATGATTCTATTCATAAATCTGATATCAATTAGATTGTTTCTTCTTTGTAAAATATATATTTCTTTGTCTGTTATGTTCTTAGATTTCACTATAACATATGTTGAGATGAAAGGCTATTATCTCAACATATGGCCCCCCTTGGTTGCAATGCCAGGAAAATAGAGAATATGAGGGATTGCATGGGATACTGTCAATGACTAAATGATCTATAAACCCAAACTACAGATGATCTATAACCCAAACTATGGATAATCCTCTTAGCACTCACATAGTGAGTGGAATAGAGACAGAGAAACTTCAATAAACAATCTTTTTTATATAGTGAAAAAATAAAAGGTACAGTATGTAGTCACTGGCCCATAAGAATTTTGAAATCCAGTTGAGCAGACATTAGAAACACCCTACCCTAATAGTGCTGAAGATTTATTGGTTAGATTCTGACTGTGACCAATTTACACATTTTTGTTTATTTTAGAGTTGCAACCTACATCCAATATTAGTCAGAATCGGACATTCTAGCACTAGAAACAAATTAACCTGTCTCAGTGGCTTAGAAAAGAAATGTATTTCTTGTCCCTATCAACATAGACCCACCTTTAACTGATATCTCACAGACCCAGAATTCATTCTGTATCTTGACTCTCTGCTATACGAACAAATAATATCAATAAATGGCCATATTGTTCACTTCAGTTTTTAAAATCTACACATATTTTGCTTCTGAATCATCCTTTATCACCAAGAAATACATAGAGCTCTGTTCAACACCAATTCCAGAGTACAGTGTCTTTAACTCGAACCCAAATCAATCCAGATCTTTAGTATGGATACCCTATGACAGAATTTTGTCTAGGATAATTCTATGTATTGTACAAAACATTCTCTCTAGTTCCTCTGTTATGTCTTCTTCCAAATCTCTTAATTCTCTCACTCTAATTTTCATCAATATCCCACCTCGCATTTGATGTCTCCTATTACACTAAACCAGCCTCAGATTCTGATCTTTCTTCATAAACAACATTTAATGGACACTTAGGCTCTATCTCCTGCTTTTGTTTTCATTGTCTTCATCTATATCTACTTCCTGTTTCTATCATAGCTACAAGATAGAAAATTCTGTGAGAAAAGTTAAGTATATAACCTTATATTGCTTAAAGATGGGGACTTCCTGTGCACCCCATGTTTTTCAAATTGTTACAGAGCATAAACACTGTTTATTGAGCACATAATTTTATTTCTCTCAGCTGCCTCTCCAGTTCTGATAGAACATAAAAATTGTGATATTGTACAACTTAATTTATAAGAGTTTAGCAAAGTGATATGATCATAGAGACAAATATCAATGTAATTAAATCATTCATTCAACCAATATTTATTGAGGATGTTCTTTTCCTGGCCTTATGCTTGGAAGCAGGAGTTTAGGGAGGAATAAAATACCGTGTGAGGAAGCTCTCCATCTAGAAGGGAAAGACTCATACACAGCCAATGATTTTTAAAATATGTAAGTCCAAAGATAGATGCATGCACAGAGTACAGTGAGAACATAGACAAAAACACCTAATGCATAGAGAAAATGGTAACCAAGATGGATCTTATAGGTGGCTTTGTTAGGTGAGCCCATTCTAAAAAGGAAAAAAGAGAATGAGAAAAATTCAAACATGAGAAATAGTATGATGTGTGTAAGGACTATACTCAGCATTGGATATAATGGAAGGTAAGTGTCAAGGAAGGAGGGGTGACAGATGAGGCTGGAGATGTGAGAAAGTCCCAAATCACTGGGTGCCTTGATTGCCATGCTAAGCCTCTCGGACTTCAACCTACAGGGACTGTGAAGCCCTTAAAGAGAATTAAGCAGAAGACTGACCCAGATGAGGCAGGGCAAGGATAAATCCTTTTCCTTTCACTCCCCTTACTACATGTGCACCGAAGATTTATCTCCACGAGCAGTACTTCTCATCTTCACCAGCCAAACCAGAGAGGAATTTCACTGAGTGAATAGGCAGTCAGTGCCAGCTGACCACAAAAAGAACTGTATGGAGGATCCATCTTACACCTGTAGCACATCTGTCAGGGAAAACCACCTAAACAGAACAAGAACAAAGCTCCTCTCCATCAGACTTCTCATGGCGAATCCAGCTCAGGATTTGGTGTAAATGTATCAGATTTACCCACAGTAAGGTCAGGCACTTGAACGTCTGCCATGTTTCCACATCTGAATATGTTCTGAGTTTCTCATTAATTTATTCATAAGCATTCGTTACGCCTCTTCTGTGCCAGGGAAAACAAAGATAAATACAAGAATGCTAGGCATTGTCAAATTCTCCAGGAGCAGACTCTGAGACAGAGTTCCTGTGTAAGTGGTTCTTAAGGATGTGCTCCCAGGAGAAACCAGGAAGGGACCAGAAGAAATGGAGGAGGAAAAGGGATGCAGTCAAGCAAGAGTGATTTTAGGCAAAGTCCCACAGAAGATAGCTACAGCTGATTCTATAGAGCTCTGGAGTGTAAGTTAAAATTCCAGAACTGACCCCAGTTCAGAGCAAAAGGAAGCTGGGCTTCCATACTTCTACACAAGTCAATCATTGATGAATCTCTCCCCTTAGAGCTTGTGCAGTCCCATGGACCTCAGGATCTCTGTGCTGAATATAAACCAGCTCTGATAACCCAGGTTCTCAGGTGCAGGTCATTAGGAACAAAGGCACACCGAAGCTGAGGCATACTACAGAGAACGGGTAAGAAGGATCTGAGCGCATCTGGGCAGAACAGCAATGGGATTCTCTAGAGCTGTCAATAAGCTCATGGTTTGGTAGGGAAGACAAACATGATCAAAGAGGTATAATTATGAGATTATATCTGAGTGGATATGGGTTTGCTACACCCTTCAAACAAATACTGAAGTGATCAGCTTCGTCTGTACCTGGCCATAGTTGGTTTGCTCTTGATGTCACTCTGTTTGATGTTTCCACATTTCAGCTCTATGAAACTTGACCATGATATTGACTACTTCTAGTTTCCAAACAGCCATGCTACAAAGGAACTCCCAGAATCTGGGTGATCTGCGATCAACGTGACTAGCAGGTGTTAATTGTTTGTCTTCCTTCTTCACTGGGTAGAGCCTTCTTGTCATCAAAAATTTCCATGTATTATAAGTCACAATTGTTCATAAACATTCAAGTCTACCTACAGGGCTACTTTTACTATTGCTATGACAAATGATGATTTCTAAACTCTCACTAGAATCAGAGCTTCTATCTGTGTTTCATATGTTCATCAATGTCAAACTTATCTGGCAGATCATAACTAAAATAAATCCTTATTGATTTTTACCAGTTATGTGACTGTTTGCAACCTAGTCTAGAGTGTCTTGTAGTCAATGTAAAGTGCATGGCCAAAGAAAAATAAAATGCCTATTTACATGTTTAATACGAATACTATGGTGATGTAATTTTCTTTCCTAATTAATTGATTCTGTTCCAAATGAAACCAAATAAAATTAAATGTCTCTCCCTAAAATGGTCCGCATTTTAATTGTGTTTCTTTTGATTTGAAACTTATCTCGTCCTCAGAGGACGTAAAACTGTATCGCATTTATTCATTGCATCTCAGAGCACAGAAAAATTGGAGTCCTTCAGAATCGCTAACAAATATGTGTGAGAAATTTATACATAATGTTTGTTACAAGCAAGACAATATATCTCTGGAAAAATATTATTTCTTCACAGGGTGACTTCCCATGGGCCCAAATAAACATTAGTTCTGTGCTTATCTTTATGCTCACAAATTTCCGGAAGGGCGTTTGGGCAACTTATATCTTAAGAGCTGACAGGATTACAGACATTAAAGATAGAGATAAAGAAAGTTGGCAAACAAGAACACAGACAAAGTAAAGCTAGTTAAAGAACAAGAAAACATCTTGTAAGCGCCTACAGAACTATTGGGGTAAAACAAGCAATAAAACATATTTGCTGGGCAAGTTAGAATATTCTTATGGTTTCTGGGGAAACAGACCTGTTGAAAAAGCAAAACAACAGTAAAAACTGGAGTCTGTAAGAAATAAGAGAATAATTTCTGGTTGTTTGTATAACTTTTATCATACAAGCATAACATGCTGTATTAGTTCATTTCTGTTGCTTATAACAAAATACAAGGAACTGGGTAATTTATAAGAAAACAAAATTTATTTGCTTACAGTTTCTGAGGCTGGGACGGCCAATGTCCAAGGAACACATCTGGTGGTGGTGACAGTGACCACTCACATTGCAAGATGGTGGAAACAGAGAGAGAGCAACTTCCTCATTGACTCTTTTCTTAAAGCCCCCTGACCACCATTATTAACCCATTCACTTCAGCATGGTGGTCCTACAAGGCTCCACCTTTCAATTACCATAATAGGATTTCCCACTCTCTTAAGAGTCACAGTGGGGGCCAAGTTTCTAATGCATAAAACTCTGGGGACACATTCAAGCTTCAGTGAGTTTTTTTTTTGGGGGGGGGAAGCATAATTCAATCCACTAGAATGACTTGCACACACTTGAAAGAAAATTAAATTCTATTAGTGTTAGTGCCAAGTAAGGACTAGCTGAGGACCCCAAAGCACATCTCATTTTACAAAGGCATGGAAATTGAGAAAGGCTGAAATGGGCAGTTCTGCAAAACCCTGAGAAGGTGGCGGAAACCACCTCGATGAAAAATAAGTAAAGCCAGAAGAGAGATTTTAAAAAGAGGGGTTTGGGATTGGAAATAAATGTGCATGTCTTAGTACGGGTGTATAAACTGTCTGGCATAAGTTCCCAAGACCCTGGCGTAAGGTGGTGTTGGGAAAATATATAGGAAAATGGTCAGTGACCCTCAGGTGTTCAGAATCTTGCCAAGCATTTGATGTTAATATGCACATGCACCCAAGTGTTCCTTGGTTGTTCAATGTAATTGTGCATGTGTGCCCAGGTGTCCTGGGTTCTCAGACTTGAGTATAAAGGATGAGTGGCTCTGATCCACAGGGCCTTCCGCCCCCAGGACACCCCTGGAGGGGCCAGGAGTAGGCTGCTACTACTGCTGGAGGCTGCTGCTGCTGCTGCCAGTGCCCCCAGGATGCCCCAAGAATACCACCACTGCTGCTGCCTCTGGATCTGCTGTAAGCTGCTGAGGACTGAAGACTGAGCTTGTGTCATCTGCCAATGGCTCCCAGGATCTTTCCCAATTACCTAGTGTGGACCTGCATGTGAGGGGGCTGGTGACCCAGTCTGTACAACAGGTTTGAAGGATCTGTGGACCCTGACCCCTAGCCGGGACAATACAAATGGAAAATTTAGCATAACTAAAATAATGAAATGTTTTGGCTAACTAAAGCCAAACTAAAGCCAAACTAAAGCCATAACTAAATGAAATGCCTAACCATACAATTAGCGTAGCTATTGCCTCAACTCGACAGCTGGCATAGTCGTGTAGCTTGACATGACAGGTGGGGTGTTAAAAAGTTGGTTGCTCATAGATACACACATAAGGACTCACTTTATAATGAGTAAGTTTGTTGCACAGAAAATGATGGAGACAATCTGGATTGGATGAATTGTCTCTATAAGTAAAACCTATTGTGGGTTAATCACAAATTTAGCTCTAGGCTCTCTAGCAAGCAACATAAAAATAGGAAACTTACATATTACAAGATTTAAAATATCCATGAAATAAAAATAAGCCAGTGGCTCAGGAGAATTACAACATTCCTTTATACTAAGATCCTATAGAAATTTATCCCAGTGGTTGTTATAAAAGAAAGAAATAGAGGGAGAAAAGTAGAGAGAGAGAGAAAAAAAAAATCTTATGATATGAAAACAGTGACCTGGACATCCTTACTATAAACTCTGCTAAAGTTTTCTAAGGCTATTTCTCATAACATCAAAATAGGCTGAATAGATATCACAGCAAAATGAAATTCAGTTTAAAAAATATCCTTCCAGGCAAGGTCTTGGAAAAAATTATCTGCTTATTTTATCTGATCCAGGTATATGTTCAATGCTATTTGAAAGAGAAGATGAGCTAACAAATAGCAAGCAATTTTCCCTGAATATCACTCCTCTCAGCTGATCTTTGTATAAACATGGAGTAGTGGTGACCTTGGTATTGTTTCTTTCTGTGACATGCCTGGAGATTGGCACATCTGTGATTTCTGTTGCATACAAACCTGTGTGCATGGAGACCAGCAAGCCAAGTGCATGGAATATGCTTTTGTGGTCACTGAGGAACTAGGTTAATGCAAATGCCTGAATGCTAGCCTGTTGGATTTCCACTCAAAGGTGAGATGAGGGAGCACTGGCCTGGGCAGGATTAACTCAGAAGATTGTTTCCAATCTGCTCATTAGGATCACATGACTGACTAATTAAGGCCCCCAAATCCCTCTCTATCTGCATTGCTGAAAAAAAGACAAAGCTAAATAGATACTCACCTAGGATAAAAACAAACAAGTTTTTAAAAAACACTTTAGCAAAGTACCTGCCAATTAAATTTGGGCCAGTCTACTTACTACAGGGTCTTCCAAGATAACCTGTTTAGAAGATGTGTAAGCAGGTGACCCCATAATGTAATTTATTAAAGAAGTCATGACGATAATCAATTTAAGGTGACTCTTTAGAATTCCATGCCAACTTACAGTCCCACCATCAGTATATGCAAGTGTCTAGCTAATTCACACCCTTGCTAGCCCTTGAAGTACGATTGTGCCATATCTTCCCAAGAGAAGACTCTTCTGTTTATCCATAATTTCATTTCTATGAATTTACCCTACACATATAGAAATTCACATACATAAATGCATGACAAAATGTACCAAGTAGAATGTCTGCTTCAGCAAGAAACTGGAAACTATTTTAATGTCTGTCCATACAGGACTGATTAAAGTTTATTCCTATGATAGAATTCAGTACTACCATCAGAGGAAATAAATCTATATGGGCTGATATGGAAATATTTCAAAGATGTTTATTTAATGTCAAATGACTAAAGCAAAGTGCATGAGTGTGAATGATATAACTGGTTGTGTGTGTGTGTGTGTGTGTGTGTGTGTGTGTATTTAAAAACTGTAACAGCAAACTACACATGGAAAGAGAGATGCTGGTAAGTGGCAAGCCACATTCAAATGGCTCACCCCAGCCTCTCAACACCTATATCTGTGCTCTTGCCACCAAAGGAAAGAGCAGGCACATCTGGCTTCAATTCCAAACAATCATGCACAGAGTGAACAGCACGTGGCCACTGGTCCAATGCAAGTCCTGCATGCTCTCTGCTTGCACACATTACTTCTGACAATCATTTGGGATTTTTGGAAGTTTATTTTTGTTTGTTTCTTGTTTTTTTAAAAAATTACTATAGAAACAGAACTCCTGAGGGGCAAGCCCAGGGGTCTTCCTCTGAAGGAGGTATCATCTCAACCTCTCTGGAGCCATGCTTTTCTGTCAAAGGCCCTCCTTCCTTGCTATTCTTGACTGAGTTCCTGACTCATCACCACGCCCTGGTGCCAGCAGTCGTTCTCTAAGACTGGGTCCCATCAGATGGATGGTCTAGCCCTTGATCTTAACATACAACATCCCGCTGCCGCACTTAAGCATCTCCAGCAGCTGCCTCATTTTCTCAGCGTTATCATTCAGAAACCCAGATGGGCTCACACACAAACACCCTGTTAGCCTGATTATCCACAATGGGCTTCCACTCCATAAACCTTTCACTCACAATATCAAACTTGTTCATTTTGTAGCACAGCTTGATGAAGTTGTTAACTTATCATATTACATTTGCGTTTTTATAGGGGTGACGTACAAAAATGGCAGTGTAAGATGAAAATTAGATATTGTCTCAAGCACCTTTGAATAAGCACAAAATAAAGCAGCTGGCTTACTTTAGGGGACACGTTTTACCAAAATAATAATAATACCAACAACAATAAATCTTAGAATCATCCCTGTTACAATGAGTCACGCTGTAAGAGCAGCAAGAGAAACAGAACTGACTGAGGAATGTGCAAATTCACTTAGGACACATAGGTTAACTTTGCAGAAGTTCTTCAAAACTCAAACATTTCTAAAATTCAGTTGATAATGGGCCACAGAGAGCAAAACAGGCACTGCAATGCCGAACTCTTTTTCGTATTCAACGTCAGCAGCGTCCAAACCACAAAGCTGTTGTCTATTTACACTAAATGTAATATTTAATCTTTAACTGGTAGAATATTTAAGCTTGTTTGAATGCAATTATGATTATGTGTGCCCAAAGACAATGCTATAATGATAGTTAATCCATAGATTTCTTACTTCACAAGAGCACTGTGTATGCCAAGATGCTATGTATGTTCCATCGATATTTGTATTTGGATTATCAACAAACATAATTTATCTTCAGTGTTTAAATTTTAATTGTATTTACAGCAGCTTTTATAATAATGTCAGATGTGTCATGTTTTACAGAATGAAACCTCCAAAGCTTTACCCTAATTCCATTTACCAAATCATAAAAAATAAGTGAATACTTATTGAAATGATCCTTATCTTTTATTTGAAAGATCAGATTATATCATTTAATTGTTTGCAAAGTTCTTTTTCTTCTAACTGAGCCAACACATTAACAGATCTGTTTTCTTTCTTTCTTTTCTTTTTATTTTTTTTGGTACATTCATATTAAAAAAAAAAATTCAGAATAATACTCAATTGATGTAAAGAACAAGCCATGTCAGAGAAAAAGAAATTCCACATGTTCTCACTCATTGGTGGGAGCTAAAAACAAACAAACAAATTAATTCACCCACATACACACACAAAAAAAAAAGCAGTCAGGTCCAGTGAGGTCGAGGAGGACCTCCCCAGCCTGGACTTCCTCCTGACCTTGCAGTACAGCCTGCAGCCCTGGGGGCTGTCCCTGAGCCCCAGTCCCCGTCGGCGTCTGGCTCGACCCTCACGTCCTCAAAAGAGGAGGGGCGACCCACTGGTCTCTGGGAGGAGGAAGCAGCAGCACTGCAGCCAGTAGGGGCCGTGGGCCGGCCTCTCAGGGGTGCCAGCCCCTCTGGACTGGATTTGACCCTCACTGCATCCTGTAGCCCGAGGGATCCCGAGCTCCCATCACCCAGTGCTGACCCAGCTGCTCCTCAGCTATGGGCAGGGTGGGGGAGGCAGGACAGGGGAGAGAGGGTGGGGGGGTGCTGGATGGGGGATTAGTGTGGGGGAGGGGGGCCTGTTTGGGGGATTAGGGTGGGGGAGAGGCGAGGCATAGGTCCAGGAGGCAGCACGTTGGGGGCGTTGTATGTAATGGGGGTTTGTATATAAGTGTGAATAAAAGTGGTACTGTTTGGAAAAAAAAAAAAAGAACAAGCCATGTTTCACACCTTCTGCAACTGGGAATGTTAATTTATCATGTTTGGGCAGAGTCTACAGTCAATGATTTGACTATGGCGGATGGTTAAGTATCAACAAATATTTTAAGCAAGTTCCACAACCATCATCAGCTTTCCAGAAAAATAAAAATCTAATGCTTAATTTTTCATCAAATATACACTTTTGTTTTTTGTGCTCATCACTGCTAAAAAAGCTTATTGCCAAAAAAAAAAAAAGGTATTTGTCAAAAAATAATGTGAATAAGGTTAGAGATTTACATGCCAAAATAATGACAGAGCCATTGCCACAAGGGAATCTAGCTACTCTCTAGACACTGTGGCAGTGCTGTTCAGGCACTACAACCACAGGTATTTCAGGAACACCTGCCTATAATCCCGTGTTCTCCACTGACCCTGCTAACCCGTAAACCAAGTGGCTGTAGGAGAAGCAGCAGAAAATACTCTCACTCCCCCTGGAGAGCACAAGTTAGCTGTCTTTATCAACATTCACATCCAAATACTTCATCTCAACAGCAAGTGTCTTTAGAAGGGAGGTGTTATTTTGTGACCAGGAAGGATCAGGAAAAGAGAGACAGGTTATCATTGGTAATTGTTCAGATTTAGCCATGTGTTCAGAAGAGATTTCTGTTAACTGTACATACTATTAGACACCATGGCAGATAATGCAATTTTTTACATAAACCCAGCATGATTATCTACAGGTTCACAGAGTGTCTCATAAACTGATGTGTGACCTCCTCTTTGGACCAAGGGACCCATTTAAATGGAGTGCAGCAGTGGTCATGTGGTCGACTGGCTCTTTCATAGAAGCTGCTAACCTGGTTGAATGATGGGATAGCTCCTTAGAGATAAAGCTAATGTGACAGCTTGGAGATGGTACCCTAGAAAGACTCAGCATATGCCTTAAATCAACAATATATAATGTCGTATCCTCCGATAGGTAGAATACGCTGGTCCTGAAACCTAAGTATGTGAGAAGTGGCCTTGCCATCACTCCCAGAGACCCAGCAGGGGAATTTATGCTTTCTCTCCTCACAAATCTTGGCTCTACCAGTGTACCGTTTCTGGTTCCCAGAAGGATTAACACTTTCACAGGGTACAAAGGAAGTTTTCCATGCAACTTAAAGCCTCTTGTCACCTGGGCTTCTCATGTCTTTACATAGCAGACAAAGAAAGAAATTCACGTACTGGCAGAAGTAATGGACTCTGAATATCCTAAAGAAGTGGGATTGCTGCTACAGAGAGAAATAAAGTGTGACAATATTCGGGAGTCCTCTGGTATCTCCATGCCCAGTTTTAGTGTAATTGGGTAAATACCACAACCAGGGCTAAAGACTCAGAGCAAGGGCATGGGAAGAAATGAATAATTGTGGACTTATACTACCATCTATCACAGCAAGTTAAACCAAAAAGCAATCATTTGATTTGCTCTGGTTTGTAGCAAATTTCCTCTAGGTTCTACTTTGGGCTTTTAATTACTTTCCATTATTATTAATAGATGCCTTACCAGAAGTATTAATTTCCCATTTATCCTCTTATAATACTAGAAAAATGCCAGATAAAGCTGCCCAGGCTCAACATCATAATGTTGGAAAAGATTAGAACGCTGAACAGAATATTATTTTTTTTAGAGAATTGCTTTCAAGATAAATTGAATTTTATAGCCTGAAATGAATTTTTATGTTTCTGCAGAGAGGGGACAAATGGGTGTCAGCCATTACAAAGTACATGGCCATGACATAATTGAAAGAAATCGCACAGACTTTTATACATGAGATTTAACACGATCTCTGAATGAGCTTTAGGGGGTTTGTGTCAAGGTCCCAACACATGATTCATCACTGCAGAGTATAAATCACAAAATTAAGATTACTGTGTTTTAATGTAGAGATAAAGAAGCTAATGCTCATCATCACAGCTATTTTTGAAACTCAAATGCCAAGACAAAGGAAGTCAAAAGAATTGAGATGTCTCCAACAAAGATTTCACCCTGGAATCCAGATATGTCCACCAATATTGATTATGACCAGTATTAAACAGGGTTTCATTGAAAATGTTAACAGGCTTGATGAAGATATGTGATGGAAAACAGGAAGTGAAGTGTCTTTTCACTATGAGGCTGAACGATTCTTGTTAATGCTGAGTTAGTCCTCTCCAGAATGTGTCCTTTCACAGCTGGGGGCCACCAAAGCTGGTTGAATGCTTCTCATTAGGAAAAATCAGACTCTCCCAGCCTGACCAGTGTTGGATCGGAGGAGAATTTGTTTGGGGCAGTGAAGAAAAAATAGAATCGAGGATTTCTCTCAGGTTTTTGAGTAAGTGGATAACGATGTCATTTGCTGAAATAAAAGAGGCTGGGGAGAAAAGGAATCATAAATCCATCCTAAACATACTTTCCTACTTCTTTGTCTATTAAGAACTAGAAGCTTTTTTTTTTTTGGTCAGGTTTTGACAAAACTATCAGTGGATTGCTTGGAAGGGAAGTAGTCATGTCTCTTCTATAATTCTCCTGGGACTCTCCACCTGAAACATTCCAGACAATAATTCTGCAGCTTGCTCTCTCCCTTCTCTGCATCCACATGTCTCAGACTATTTTTGTGATTTTTAAACAAATTTTTCTTCTAAGGAACTTGTAGCAGTGTTATTGTCTCACTTAATTTCAACTAATTCCTCAAGTTAAAGTGGAAGCATGAATTTGAAAGATGGTGTTTCAAAGGCCAAACTTATCAAAGGGAAGCAGCACATGAAACAGAAGTTCACTTTTCATGCAAGAGAAATTGTACCAAGAGGTGATATATCCAGTACCAGAAGTGGTCTTATTTATGGCCAAGAAAAGATAATATAATTAGAAGAAAATGACAATATCTGGCTTTCTGTCCCCAAATATCGGTTTTACTGACTGCCCTTTGCTTGCTTCAAGTCTGTTCCTTTGCACCTCTAAAGTCGATCTTCCACAAATGAGATCTGTCCTTCCTTGATAATCTCTTCAAAGACTGTGGTCCATGAAACCAAACGTACTTACCCTTGAACATAAGTTAGACCAGAGGAAGGGATCTGACCTTTGCTGCTTCTTATCCAAACAGTCCCAAGAAACTGGGGCACTCGGAGTGAAGGCAAGAAGTAAGATCCAGCAAACAAGTGCTACAATCTGACTATGAAGACTTTATTGAAACTGGTCTCAAGAGATTTCACTCTTCCAAAGAGTTGGCAGTCCTTCACATTCTCCTATGTATGGGCAACCCTTCAAGAAGAAGAAAGGGGGAGGAGAAAGCGAATATTACAGTATTCTAAGAACACAACAGACGGCCAACGTGGTTCACTTAGTCCTTTCACATACATGTATTCATTTAAATTTGACAAAGATCCTTTCTGAAGCAAGTGTGAGAGAGTTAGAGGATATCAGAAAGGCTGGAAAAGTCACACACCATGTCGTGAGGTCGGCAGAATTTAGACCAAGATCTCTTGATATCTAAGATCTTGCTTTTACTATTCTCAAGAGGAGAAATGAATGAGCTGTAGACCCTGGTCTTAAAGGCTTTACCTACTTGGGCCGGCCAGGTGGCGCACCGCTATAGTGCGCCACTTGGGAAGTGCGGTGGCGCTCCCGCCGAGGGTTTGGATCCCACATACAGACCGGTTCCCACTCACTGGCTGAGCGAGGGGCGGGCGCCGCACCGAGGGTTGTGATCCCGTAGCCGGTCCCGGTCCGGTACGGGCGCGACACTGAGGGTTGCGATCCGTTGCCGGACACGAAAAAAGACAAAAAAAAAAAAGCCTTTACCTACAAAAATATGTTTATTAGGGCTATATTAGTCAGAGCTCTTTAGAGAAACAGAACCTAGAGAGAGAGAGAGACACACACACACACACAGAGAGAGAGAGAGAGAGAGAGTGTAGTCATGCATTGCTTAACAACAGGGATGCATTCTAAGAAATGTGTTGTTAGGCAATTTCATCATTGTGCGAACATCATAGCATACTTATGCAAACCTAGAACATATAGCCTACTGCATATGTCTAGTCTTATAGGACCACCATCGCATATGTGGTCCACCACTGACCGCAGTGGTCTTCTCTATCCTTCATAGAAACTAATGTTACCAAATGATGTATAAACTGTGCATTGAATGTTTATATTGTTTCCTGTTTACTAAATCTCTTGCTATAGCATTGCACCATCCGGTCTTTCATTCCCTTTCTTCTCTCTTCTTTCTTGTCCTCCATAAGTATTCATTCAGACACCAAGTACTATATGAGTGTAAAGTCATGGTGAAGTTCAGAGGGATTTGGGTATTGAACAGTGGATTTCCAAAAACCTGGAGAGATAATGAGAGAGTGAATACTCGAGAGTGATGTGTGATAAACAGAAAGTGTTTCTTCTTTCCCTGATACCTGGTAAATCAATCCCAACCAGGTAATAGAGAGAGCATTCTTCATATCTGAAAGAATGTTTTGAAGTCAGGGTTTATATCCTTTTAGGCATAAAAGGAGAGTTTTACTTGATTGTTATATACAGTCATAAGAAGTTCTGGTAGTCAATTTCTTGGTACATATACTTAACAAATTATCTGAAAATGTAGTGACTTAAGAGAATTTTTATTATCTGACAGTTCTGTGGGTCAGAATCCAGGTGTGCCTTAGCTGTGTCCTCTGGCTCAAAGTCTATCACAGGCTTCAATCAAGGTGATGGGCAGGGAAGCATTTGTATCAAGGTTCAGCTGGGGAAGCTCACGCACATGGCTGTGCGTAGGACTCAGTTCCCTGTGGGCTGTGAGCCTGGGGGCCTCAATTCCTCCCTGGCTGTTGGCCAGTGGTCACACTCAGTTCTTTGCCATGCATCTCACAACACAGCAGCTGGCTTTCTCAGAGCAAGAAGGCAAGAGAGTTCTAGCAAGACGGAAGTTACAGTCTTTGCCATACACTTTTTGTTAGAAACAAGTCACTAGGTCCAGGCCACACTCACTCAAAGGGAGGGGACTATGCAAGGACATGAGTACAGAAGGCGGAGATCATTTAAGGCCATCTTAGAAGTCTGCCTGCCAGCCTCCATGTAGAAGCGTTATGTGAGAACAACCTCGCAGCACCTCTTCATGGTAGCACCTCTTCGTGGTAGCATCTCTTCATGGTAGCCTAATGATGTGAGCCCACGGTGATTCAGAGGAGCATCCATGTCTTTCTCTTCCTCTCATAATCTTGCTTTCACTCTCTTGATTCTCTTTGAGTAGTGTTGGTAAAGAGACTAGGAGATAAAAAGTTCTAAATATTTGGCATCTCTAATCAGAAATGCACTTAACTTCAGTGGCTTATACCTTAGAGATATGGATATAAACATAATGGTGGTTTGACTATAAATTCTGGGATTTTCATAGTTTCTGCCTTTTGCAATTGTCATGGAATTCAGAGATGCCAGGTACTAAGAAAAAAAACAGAAGTACTCCAAAATCATGACCCCCCCCCCCCCGACACACACATGCACACACTGTCAAGGAGATACATGAGAAATATATAGACATGGTCATATGATGACAGTGGTAGTGGTGGTGGTGATGAAGAATTAATATGATTTGGTAGTGCTCGGGGTTTTAAAAAAAATATTTTTCTTACCTCTTGGCTTTCTAAAAATCAGAAAGTTGAACATTTTTTAAAAATCTCAATAAAGCACAATTTAAGAACTAATAAGATCTCAAATCATTGCTTGGATTTGATGGAATATAAAATAAAACTGTTACTATGAAACATGAGCCCAAAGACTTAGGACTTGTCAAATGGCATGCAAATGCATTCAGAATTTATTTGGATGACAATAAGGTATTATTAAAGGATTTGAGCCCTCTGAAAATAATAAAAAGAATGGGAGGGAGATGAGTAAGACTAGAGTCAGATAGACCAATCAGGAGGCTTTGCCTCTGATTAGGACCAGAAAAAAGGAGAGAGCACATGCTATGTTCCAGGCACAGTAGACTTCTTGCATATTGATTTACTTAACTTGCTCAAGTAACAAAGCTACAAATGGTAGATCCGTAATTCCAATCCCGGCAGCTGACTTGAGAAACCACACTCAGCTGAGCCATGTTAAGTTTTAGTCGTGATGACGAAAATGAGACAGGACTCAGACACTGATTAAGATGGTGAGGGAAGGAAAGAGGATCTTGGTGGATCCTAGCTTTCTAGGTTAGAAGTCTTGGAGAATTGTAGTGTCATTACCTGAAAGAGAAACTACAGGGAAGGCAAAGTTGCTGCTAGGAGCAGGAGAAGGAATAATAAACTAAGTTTTGAAAATTGAATATTCTGTAAGACATCCAGGTAAAAATGTACAAAAGAAATTTGGTATACAAAGCTAGAGGTCTGGAAGGGTTTTAGCTGGAAATAATAATTGGTGAGTACGGCGGGAATTAACAGCTATGCATCAATCCTGTTCTTTCTCCCAAGGCCCACTCTAGATTACATTTCCAATGCATTCGCAATCAGATGTGGCCATGCGACTAAATTTTAGCCAATAAAATAGGAAGAGAAGTGAAGATTCCACTCCAGAGCTGATGCATAAAAAAAAAAATCTCCCTCCTGAGATCCTCTGCACACTTTCTAGGTACCTTGGAGACACTATGTTGAAGATGGTGGAAACCAAGACTGAAGATATTTATCCTTAAATCACCACTTGGAGGAGAGTCATCCCTGAATTTGGGATGCCTGGTTTTGGACTCAATGTGAGTGAGAAATAAACTCTTAGGAGATTTGGGGTTTGTCACTTCAACTAATGCTAATCTAACTAGTAAAAAAACATCAACAGAGGATTCTTGGGTTAAAAGGAACATAGTCTCAGGATATAAATAAAAGTTGGTAAACATGTCTGGTCCCCTGATGAGATAAATAACATGCCGTGAGCATTATTTTGCAGTGGAATTAGGTTTCAAGAAAGTCTGCAAAAAATCCATGTGCAAAAGACAACATAGCTTCCCAGACAAGTCCACCCAGAAGGCAATACCCTCCTGAATTCACCTCAGTCCACGATCCGGCCTTCAGACTCCACAAGCTCCAATTCTTGATTCATCAGCGCTCAGGACTAGGAGTACATTAACCAAGCTTATGAAGCCAATTAATCAACCTGATGCCCATTTTTTAACTTGTAATGAGAAATAAAACCATCAAAGAGCGCAAACTCACATATGCTGATCAGCACTTTCTCTCCTTGTAGACTTGCTATGTGGGAAGATAAATCATGCTCAAAAGAGGGGTTGGTAAGCATAGATTTAGAACAAAAAGAATTATTTATGAGATTCAAGGATAGTAAGGCTCCAGGATATGGTGGACTAACAGGCTCTGTATTCTGACAGCTGGAATTTCAGTTCTGACACATATTAGTCATGTCAAAGTGGGGAAATCATCCCAGTGTCCTAATATACTTGGTGGCAGTAATAAATATATCTAGTAGTGTTGCTGTAAGGATAAACTAAAATACTATATGTAAAAAAACTTGGCCAAAGTCTGATGTAACGTATTGATTAATATATACCATCCGTTATGATGGTGATGATTAATATAATTATTACCCATCTCCCTAAAGGACATGTTGAAGTGCCGTGTCATCCTCTCCCCAGGACCAGTCTCCAGAAGGATCTTCTAAGCATACCTACGACTCCTTTCTGACGGACATATACCTCCTTACATATGCTGAGAATCTCAGCCAAAGTCAGGATGAACCTGGCATAGAATACTGTGTTGCCATCCAAAATGATACAAATGTAAACTTGTTATTACAAAATAACATGTTTTGTCCAGTAAACAAAATCAGCTTTCACTATTAATGGCAATACTCTATTCTCTAATCTTTCCAAATTAATCAATACCAATTTCATAACTAAAATTAAGGAGAAAAAAATAACTCCAAGCTGTACTTAATGAAATAGTGGAGCTGATTACTTCTAAAAAGCTCTGTGTGTGAATAGAATGCCTAACCAAAGTTATGAACTATTGCTTCAGAAACTATTCAGAAACTATTCAGAAGAAACATCACCATGTTTTTGAATGATTATTTTGTGACAGGCATGTTTTGCACACTTAAACTTAATTTTTCCTTGGGACATTTCTGTGAATTCCAGACTAGTATTACCTCAATTTTATGAGTGATGAAACGGACGCACAGAGAAGTTGCATTATTTGCTAACCCCCAACCTCCATGTTAGGAGGATTCTCAGTAAGAAATGCATAAAACTGAAGGTGGTGAAATATTGGGACACACAGAGTGAATTTAAAACTGTCTTATTCTTTCTCTTCAACCTTCTTAAGCCTGACTTCATCCCTGAAATGAACAATCACAGTTTCAGAGTCAGGAGAAGAAGGGAGAAGCAAGGGACAAAGAAAAGGGAAAAGAATATGAGGAAAGACCTTCTGCAAGGAGCAAAAGTCCCCCTTTTCTTTCTAATAGTCATACGAATCGCCTGTTGTTGACTGGAAAATTTTGTTAAGTTTCACAGACTCGCACAAAAGATAAATAAAAGGCTAAAGTTTGTAGACCTGAGCTCTGTCATTAGGAGGTAAGTAACTGTCCCACTTGAAATACCCAAGACAACTTTTTATTCAGTTGTTCACAAAACACTTGTTGAGGCCCTGGATCAGCACTGCAGATAGAAAGAAAGGTTAGCTTTGAGGGGCTCACAGCCCTGTGGGTAAACCCTGAAGTCACAGTGAGATGTGGCCAGTAATAGTTTGTACAAAGTTCAAATACAACAGAAGAGAGATAATTCCGAGTTGGATGTGAGGAAATGGGGTCAACTAAGTCCTTATGGAAGAGTGTGACATTGACAGAAGGTCTAAAATGAAACTCGGCTTTTACCAAGAGGGATTGGTTTTCACTGCAGGCAGAGAGAACACCCCATGCTAAGGACTTAAGCATTAAACAACAGCTGCAAACACATAGAAAGAAGTCCAGTGTGGCACAAACCCAAGCAATCCCACCTTGCAGGTTGAACGTGTGTTCTAGGATGCATCACTTAATCTTTCTAAAATTTACCCTCCCCATCAGTAAAATGAGGATGATAATCCCGACCTTATAAAGTTACTGTGTAATTAAATTGCACATGGGAAATGCCCACTGAATTACAGCTATTACTATGACTGCATGTTCCTCACAGAATATACACCAGACAAGCATCCTGGCTGAGCCTTGCAGCACATCTGAGAACATCAGGACCACAGCTTGCATGGAGGCTACCGAAATGCCTGTCAGAGGAGTTGATCTAGGGCTTTGCAGGTGAAATCTATTGAAGGTCAGCAAGATGTGACCAGAGTATTTTCAATCTCCCAGCGGACTCCCTCGAAGCCACCATAAATCAACTCCCTCCACTGCACCCTTGAATGCTTTTGTTTAGGAGAATTTTTTCTCTCCCCAAACCAGTTTACTCCCTGGACAGGGCAATAAGTTAACGGTTCTAACTTGTGTGGGGCCAGCTCATGTGATCTTTCACACAGCAGAGGGCACTGGCCTGGTGGAACATGCATCCATGGGAGAAATTCTAAGAATGATGCAGGAAGTAAGCTAACAATAATAATGAGACATCCAGAGTCCCACCTCTCCCTTCTGGATGGAAATTCCAGCAACCTCAGCCTAGTCTTGTCTGGACCTTGCAATCTTTCTGGCCCTGTCTCCTGCCTCTCCTTTTTGCACCATCCTTTTGAAACCACTTTCAGGTCCTCATGCAATTAGTTCGATTTCACACCTCCAAATGTTTGCACTTGAGATTCCTGTGGCAAGGAACCCCTCCCTGTGCTCAACCCTTCAGCTAATTAACTTCTATGGACCCTTTCAGAAAACATTCAGCTCAAATGTCATCTCTCCTCCAGGAAGATTTTTGGGCCACCCCCTTCCCACTCAGATTTTGATGCCCAACCTCTGAGCTTCGTATTCACTCAGCAAATAGTTGGTGATCACCCGTCTGCTGATAAGACCTGCATTCCTGTGGCACTCTGGGGATGCTAACTATCAGCAGTATCACACTGTTTCACCTGTTTGTCTGCTGTTTTCTCCCTTGAATGTATGTGCCTTAATGGTAGGGACCATGTTCAATGCATCTGTTTCCTCAGTGCCTAGTATAATGCATTCAATATGTTTTTGTTGAATGGATAAAGGGATGCAAGGAACGAAGAAAGGAGAAGAGAGGAAGAAGAAAAGAAAAGAGGGAAGAAGAGGAAGAAGGAAGAAAAGGAGGCAGGGAGCGGAGGAGGAAGGAACAAAGGAAGAAAAGAGAAAAGAAAAATGAGAGATAATCTGTTTCCCAAGCCTGCCCTCTCTCCCAGCACCCACTACCACGGTGGACAGATCCAGTTTCCCAGTCTGGCTCTTCTTATTGAAGTGATCTACGTCTTCTCACTGGTGGCACTCATGAACCCTTGTCAAGCCTACAATTGGCTTTAAATAAGCACCTCGGCAGACACCTTTTGAAAGGATATTGCAGACAGAGCATGTGTTTTGGATTCCTCCAGACACCTGTTTAATCCCTCTCTGCTACTTAAAATATCGTGGATGTTAATAAAGTGATTTTATGTCTTCTCCTCATTTTCCCCATCTGTAAAAACAATATCTATTATACCTACCTTGAAGGTAAGAGTAAAAGGACATGAGGAATGTTTGAGCTGCGGGGAGTTTTATTAGGGCCTAAAGCAATCAGCAGGGGAATCTCTCAACTCTTGGAGTTATTATGAAGTTTTCCCCAATTTCATTCACATTTTGAAAACCCAAGGAAGTTGTATAAGTAAACATTGTAAAAATGTCTCCCTCTGCTTCTCGCAGTCACACACAGAGTACACTCATAAAATTGGACCTGCATTTTGTTCAACTTATGACTCCCTCAGCTTTCATATTTCCTACTAAATGGATCTTTTAAAAGTCCTTGGAAAAAATATTTCCATTAAATATGCCAAGAAAATTAATACTTACCCACAGTGTAACAAGAGCAAATTCAAATTAGTGAGAAAAACATCAGCCTCGCCATTAGTAAACAGGCGATGCACATTCAGTTCCTGCAAGAGCACAGGCGGCCGGCGTCCCAAGATGGGCTCCATGTTCCCTCAGTCTCTGACAGCTAGAAAATTGTTCAACTTCTCTCAGCCTCAGTTTTCCCATCCATAAAACAGATTCAACAGAAATAATTTCATAAGGGAGTTGGAGTAAGGATTAAGAGAGAATTTATACTAAACCCATGACCAACTGGCTCCTTTCTATAAAACATAAAAAGCTACAATGTATGGAGCATTTCCTGCAACCCAGACAGTTGGTCATAGTAAATGCCCAATACGTTGTGGCCTTTTATTTTTCACAGAAATAATAAACTTCCCTCATATTCAACGATAGTGTGGTGATCAGTTTTATGTGTCAGGTTGACTGGTTGCTGGATGACCAGATAGCTCTTAAAATATTACTTCTGGGTATGTCTTTGAGGGTGTTTTCAAAGAAGTTAGCATTTGAATCAGTTAACTGAGTAAAGCAGATTTTCTCTCACCAGTGTGGGCAGGCATATTCCAATCTCTGGAAGGCCCAGATAGAACAAAAAGGTACAGGAAGGGTGAATGTGCTCTCTCTCTCTTTTTGAGCAGAAACATCCATCTTTTGTTTTCTCCTGCCCTTGGACATTGGAACTGCTGGTTCTCAGACCTTCAGACTTGGACTGAATTACACCACCATATTCCTGGTTCTCCGGCTTGCTGACAGTGTATCTTGGGAGGTTTTGGCTTCCATAATCTGATGATCCAATTACCAGAATAAATATCCCCTTATATATATAGATATATAGATATGCACATATATACACACATATACACACACATATATATACATATATATGTGTGTGTATATGTGTGTGTGTGTGTGTGTGTGTGTGTGTGTGTGTGTGTGTATCTCCTATTGGTTCTGTTTTTCTGGAGAACCCTGACTAATACAAATAGGTAAATTAAAATTATGGTGAGATGCCATTTATAACTAACAGCATTAACAAAATTTATTAAAGTGATAATACCCATTGCTGACACTGTAGTTAGGAAACTTCTCTCCTGAGAGCAGGGCAAATGTTTTCAACCCTTTAAAAAAATACTCAGTTGAGAGTCATATAGAGAATTCCAGAAATATTTATAGCCTTTTACCAAAATTCTACTTCTGATTATTTACCTTAAGGCAGGAATTTCCAGCTTTCCTCAGGAACTCTGGGGTTGCCTATCAGAGGCAGAGTGGTAAGTAACTTCATTTTGAGCCACTATATATATTATAAATCTATGCAATATTTTATTGGGGAAAAGAATTTCCTTCAAAAATGAATTTAAGCCAATAATTCAAAAGAAAAAAGTTATAAATACAACAAATTTTAATTAATCAATAAGTTATAAAAGATAGAAAAAATGAGAGATTTCCAGTCAAGATAGCAAAATAGAAGGTACCCAATGTCACTCTCTCCCACAATCAACCAATTTACAACTATTAAAAAGTGACCACATCAAGATGGGGCCTCTAGAGCTCAGGGGAAGAGTAGGTGAGACTTACGGAGTTCATGAACATGGGAGAAGCCATGATGAGAGAAAGAAGGGATCACTCCAACCTCTCCAAGCCCTGGCCACTTCTAGGCTGACCCTGGTGAGCGCATGGAGCATGAGATGGCAAAAGCCATAGCCGTGCCCTTCATGTGAAGTTGCTTGAAGGCAGCAAGGGAGAAGAGGGCCTTGGTGGCCCCAGACCAGCAGGACCACTAACAGGGTTCCCATAGACCCTCATAGGAGTGAGGGCCACAGACAACTGGAAAAAGGAGCCACTCAGAGGCCCATGAGTTATTGCAAGGGACTAGCATTGGGCACAGCATGGACAGCTGATCTGCCCTTCAATCAACACAGCCCCACTCACTGGAGACTTTTAGGAATATAGAACGGCAGGGGGTGCAGCAGACTCAGGCCCAGACCAGAATTTCTACACAACCTAGTTCTATCAGACCTCACAAGACTCAGAAGCACTTACAAAGTCAACAATTAAAACCTGAGAGGCACGGGCTGGCCCGGGTGGCGCACTGGATAGTGCGCCGCTTGGGAAGCGCGGCGGCGCTCCCATCCGAGGGTTCGGATCCCACGTACAGACCGGTTCCCGCTCACTGGCTGAGCGAGGCACGGGAGCAACGCCGAGGCTTGCGATCCCGTTGCCGGTCCCCGGTCCGGTACGGGGGCAACACTGAGGGTTGCGATCCGTTGCTGGACACGGAAAAAAGACAAAAAGACAAAAAAAAAAAAAAAAAAAAAAAACCTGAGAGGCACAAAAAGCCTTCCCCAAAGAATTGGCAGCAAAGCAGAAATTTAGCTCAACCACAGAGCTCAAGTGCTGATTCTGACAGGAAGTTCCCCATTTTAGAAATTAGCAAAGGACAACAAATTAGTTCCAGTGCAGAGCTTAAGTGGCGGGAACAGTGAATAATCCAACACAGAACTGAAAGAAAAAAAACCCATAGATCAGAAAGAAAGTACTGATATTAACCAGAAAAAGGTCTAACACCACCAAAGAACAACTATAAAACCTAGAAGGACCAGAAGCCACCCGGGGCTCCTGTATTGCTAGGGCAATTGTTGGAATCCTGCTGACGTAGCCAACTGTATTGTCAGGTTCAGGCTAGAGCCCATGGACCCTTCAAACCCATTGTACAGACTGAGTCATAGACCCCTCACATGCCAGCCTGGGTCACCAGAGTCCTCATATGGCTGGCTGAGTCACCGGACCCCTCACATGCAGGTCCATACTAAGTAATTGGGAAAGATTCCAGGAACCATTGGCAGACGACATGAGCTCAGTCCTCAGCTTCCTCAGCAGCAGCAGCAGCAGCAGCTTACAGCAGCCTCCAGCAGTAGTGGCAGTGGCCTCCTGGAAAGTTCCAGGGGCCCTGACAACAACAGCTTACATCAACAGCTGGAGCAGCAGTAGCAGCCTCCCCATGCCCGCCCCCCAGGGACCCTTGTCC
This sequence comes from Galeopterus variegatus, assembly GCF_000696425.1. Taxonomy (NCBI): domain Eukaryota; kingdom Metazoa; phylum Chordata; class Mammalia; order Dermoptera; family Cynocephalidae; genus Galeopterus; species Galeopterus variegatus. Next base: position 525,324 of record NW_007726224.1, on the reverse strand, counting down.
TTTGTACTTAAGTCTGATAACCCAGGACACCTGAGTGTGAGTCAGACAACCCAGGAACACCTGGGTGCACATGCGCAAATACATTAGACAATAACCAAGGAACACCTGGGCACATGTGCATATTTACATCAAATGCTTAGGAAGACTCTGAACCCCTTGAGGGATCCTGACTATTTATCTTTACTTCCCCTACAGCTCCCAAGCCAGGGTGATGGGAGCTGAGGGGAGGCACTTTCTCAGCCATGCCCCACAGATATCTGCACCCAACCATGCCCCCCATCACTGAGCTGATGCAGGAAGCACTCTGGGCTCCCAAGCCAGGGTGATAGGGGGGCGAAGGTCCTCAGCTATACCCACCTGATGTCCGCATCAGCCCAGTGACAACCAAGCTGCCACCAGAAGCCCACTGGGCTCCCCAGCCAGAAAGAGGGGTGTGCCATGTGCCTCAACCAGGCCCCTCCCCTTTACCCCTCCCCCTCCCCTCTCCTCCTCTCCCCAGCTGCTCTGCAACATTTTAGAATGTTAAAAAAACAATAATAATAAATAAATAATTTTGTAAATGAAAAAAAAGAAAAAATGTAAGTAGCCTAGATATCCAACAGAGTGTAAGATTTTTAAAAATGGATTGTTCATTTGATAAAATCTCTTGCAATTTTTAAAAACAATCACTATGAAGACTTCATTCTAATATAATAATAGACATAGGTGGAGGAGAAGGAATGGAAAGAAAGCTAACATTTTAACATTTATTGTTGATTATATGTCAAACATTGAGCTGAGCACTTCTATGAAACATGGAAAATGCTTGTGGTATCCATTGTGTGAAATAAAATAATTTAATACACTATATACCTGTCATAGTTATAACCTTAGCCAAACTCTTTATGTTTATGGTCAGGGACTATAAAAAAAAAAAAAAAAACAAACAAACAAAACCACAACACTTGATATTCTGAGGTAGAGAGGTAAATTGTTTTCTTTCTTTCTTAAGTTTCTTTTTTGTTTCTTTGATATTGCTTTTGTAATAAAAGAAAATTACACCCTACCCTGAGAAGAAATTTGTAATAAAGCACCCTAATTTCCAGTCTGAAAGAGTACAACCAAAGGGCTTATAGGTTTCCAAAAATGCCTCATAAACAGATTGTTGAAAATGAACCATTTTACATTAAACATTCTTTTTGTTGTTGTTATTTTTTAAATTAATAGAAGCACACCAATTCCAAGACTCCAAATAGAAGCTGGGGATTGCAACGGCCTCCCAGCTTCTGTGCTTGTCCTCCTGCAATTGATTCTGCTTAGCAACCAGACTGAGCTTTTGAAACATAAATCAGGTTGTGCCTCTCCCCTGGCAAAAATTTCCAAAGGCTTCCCATTCCACTTCTAAAATTATCCTGGCTCCTTACTGTGGCCCATGATGCCCCACCTGATCTCGTCCCCACTCTCTATCTGGACTCCTTTCTTCCTATCCTCACTTGGGTTTTCCATGTCCTAATTCTCCTTGCTGAAAATGCCCCTTGACCCTACCTCAGGGCCTTTGCACTTCCTCTTTTATTGACTTGAACATTTTCCCCCTCTCATTGGCTTAGAACAGGGTCCTAATCATCTTTCAGAATCCAGAGAAGGCAGGTGAATTAGGAGATCTTGCCTACAGATAATTAATGAACTCTTGAACTTTTACAGTTATGCCAGGCCCTGTATTGGTGCTAGTGGTCAGTTCCTGAATCCAGGAAGCTCAAGATTTAGTGAAGCGCTGAGGAAATAAACCAGGAAGTACAATTCCCCATGATATGTGCAGCAATGCTGAAGAAATGGGAGACTAGGTGGAGGAGTTGGAGTACAGAACCAAGACTTGCAGGATCAGGGGAAATTTTTCAGAGGAAGTAGCATCGAAGCTGAAGGATGGACAAGAGTCAGCTGGCCAAAGATAAGACAAACCGAGCCAGCTATGGGGAATGAGGAAGGGTGAGTCTTATTCAGGGACTTCAAATGGTCTGCTCCAATCACCAGCATCTACCGCATTCACTCAGAACTGTAGTAGAGCAGTGCCTAGTTATCTGATTTAAGAGGCAGGAATTTGCGGATCTTGACCAAGGGTGCTATACATATACAAGTTCAATTGCCAGTAAGGAAGTATGTGCTGCTTCCTTCAAAGCTCTACAAACACCCAGTGCTGATCTCATTTTCCTCCTGGTCAGCTTTCTCAGGAAAATGGTTGTGGATCCTTATGCCTCTGAGTGAGATACAAACAAGGCTCCCTTTTCCTTCTAGACTCATCAAGACTGGATGGGGTAGTCCACTCATCCAACCTTCCCAGGGATGAGGAAACCCAGAAGTCCCTGGGGGCCTAGACTTTATGCTTTAAACACCCAGGACACCAAAGAGGAGGAGCACAATGGCATAACTACAGGCTTTATAGGGCTCTGCATCCCACCCCACTCAGGTGCTGGGAGGTGTGCAGGGCGGGGGGTTGTGCATAAAAGGACTGGGGATGTTCTCCATGCTCTCAACCCTATAGGCTAATGGTAGAGAGAGGAGCAAATGGTGAGGTGTGAAGAAGAGAAACAACGCCCTTCCCCACGACGAGCAGCAGGTGGGAAGATCTGAGACTCTGAGAAGCCTGGCCTCTACCCTGCCACCTCTGACTTTCATGGGACTTCCCTTTTCTGTCCTCCATTTCCCCTCCCCCCCTCATATAGCACTTACTATGTGCCAGATACTGTTCTGAGAGCCTGATAAGTATTAACTTTTTTTCTTCCTTTAATAATATTTTTTATTATTTTTAATTGACAAATAAAAATTCTATATATTTATAATGTACAACATGATGTTTTGAAGTATGCATACATTGTGGAATGGATAAATTGAACTAGTTAACATATGCATTATCTCACATACTTATTTTTTGTTGTGAAAACACATAAAATTCACTCTCAGAAATTTTCAAGAATATAGTACATTACCGACTATAGTCACTATGCTGTACAACAGATCTTTTGAACTTCTACCCCATCTAACAGAAATTTTGTAGCTTTTGACCAATGTATCCTGAGCCCTTCCCCTACCTCTATCCCCTGCTAACCACCATTCTACTCTCTGCTTCTATAAATTCAACTTTTTAGATTCTCTCATAAGTGTAATTATGCAGTATTGTCTTCCTATGCCTGGTTTATTTTACTTGACATAATGTCCCCCAGGTTCATCTATGTTGTCACAAATGACAGGATTTTCTTCTTTTTTAGGGCTAAATAGCTTTTTATTTTGTGTATATATCACATTTTCTTTATCCATTCATCTGTTGATGGACAGTTAGGTTGATTCACATCTAAGCTATTGTGAATAGTGCTGCAATGAACATGGGAGTGCAAACATCTGTTTGACACATTGATTTAACTTCCTTTGGGTAGATACCCAGTAGTGGGATTGCTGGGTCATATGGCAGTTCTATGTCTAATTTTTTTGAGGAACCTCCATACTATTTTCCATATTAGATGTAATGATTTATATTCCCACCAACAGTGTACAAGTGTTCCCTTTTCTCCACATCCTTAACAGCACTTGTCAACTTTTATCTTTTTATAATAGCCATTCTAACAGATACGAGGTAATATCTCACTGTGATTTTAATTTGCATTTCTCTGATGATTAGTGTTGTTGAACTTTTTTATGTAACTATTGGCCATCTGTATGTCTTCCTTTTAGAAATATCTATATTTAAGACCTTTGCCCTTTTGTAAATCAGGTTACTTGTTTTCCTGTTATTGAGTTGTTTGATTTCCTTATATATCTTGGATATTAACTCCTTATTAGATATGATTTGTGAATATTTTCTCTTACTCTGTAGGTTGTCTCCTCATTCTATTGATTTTCTTCAAAATATACTACGAAGCTATCATAAGCAAAATACCATGATAGTGGCATAAAACCATAGACCAATGGGACAGAATAGCGAGCCTAGAAATAAATTTATGCATTTACAATCAATTGACTTTCAACAAAAGTGCCAAGAATACACAAGGGGGAAAGGACAGTCTCTTCAATAAATGATGTTGGGACAACTAAATATCGACATAGAGAAGAATGGAATTAGACCCTTACCTCATACCATACACAAAAATCATTTTTAAATGGACTAAAGACTTAAATATAAGACCTGACACTCTAAAACTACTAGAAGAAAGCATAGGTGAAAAGTTCCATGACATTGATTGGGTAATGATTTTTTGGATGTGAGCCCAAAAGCACAGGCAACGAAAGCAAAAGTAAAGAGACAAATGGGGGCCGGCCCGCATTTAACAAAGTTTAACATTCTTTCTTGATTAAAAAAAACTAAACACTTTAGGTATAGAAGAAATTTCTTCAAGATATTAAAGGCTGTTTATGAAAATCCAACAGCTAACATCATTATCAATGGGAAAAACTTGAAGCTTTTTTTTCTAATATCTCATACAAGGCAAGGATGCCCACTCTCACTTCTTATGTTTAACACAGGACCTGAAGTACCAGTGAGAGCAATCAGACAAGAAAAAAAAAAAAAGGAGAAGAAAAGGAAAAAAAAGCATCCCAATCAGAAAGGAAAACATGAGGGCCAGCCCCGTGGCGCACTGGAGAGTGCGCCGCTTGGGAGCGTGGCGGCGCTTCCGCCGAGGTTTCGGATCCCATGTGGAGACCGGTTCCCGCTCACTGGCTGAGCGCGGGGCGGGGGCAACACCGAGGGTTGCGATCCCGTTACCGGTCAGTAAAAAAGACAAAAAAAGGAAAAAAAAAAAAAAGAGAGAGACAAATGGGTTTACATCAAACTAAAAACTTCTGCAGAGCCAAGGAAAACATCAACAGAGTGCAGTGACAATCTATAAACTCTTTCAATTCTTTTTTAAAAAATTTTTTGTACATGTTTTATTGGTTATGAATATTCATGAGATACAAAGCCGATTAACACCACTCATGCCCAAGATATGACGGCCAGATCCAAACTTATGCAACTGAAAGTGGTAGGTACCATGATTATCCTAGTTTTACAGATCAGAAAATTTGATGCATGGAGAAGTTAAGAAACTCACACATGCTCGACCAAATAATCCTGCCAGGGAATGAGTTCTAAAGATGTACTGGACAGCTAAATTTGAGAGACCCAAACTCAAGTGTGGAGAACACCGCTGGTGGGGAGAATGCAGTAAGCCTGGCTGTAAAAATAGGGGGCACAAAGCACACAGTCGGTGCTCAGTAGACAGGTATTAAATGACTGGGTCATCAGGTATAAGATCCAAACTCTACAGTTAAGCTCCTTCAGGAGGTTCACTTTCCATGTACCAAAAGTAATGTTTTACTCATCTTATTCTTAAAGTACCTGGAAAGAGAAATCTATTTATAAAATGGATAAGGAGGAAGACAGTTCAACTTGAAGCTAACTTCCAAAGAAGCTGTGTGCTTATTCATTCAACTTTCAAGGGGCTGAACCCACATTTGTGGAAAGACAACTTAGTGGCAGTAGTCATGGGAATTGTTGCTGTTTTCTGATACATGGTAATTGGCAAAGTAGCACTTTGTGAATGCTGCTCTAAACAGGACTGTTAGGGGAGCAGCCCTTACAATTATGGCTACTGTTGATAAAGGATACATACTCAAAGGCATCATCGTGAAAGCTCAGATGAAGGGGTAGAATTAGTGAAATAATAGAAGTTAATTTCTGTTTTCCTCTGTCTGAGTGAATGGGGCATATAATTAAGTCAAATCACCTTCAACCACTCATACATAGGCCAAGCATGTGCACACGTGCGCACACACACAGCCTGTGTCTGTGTTCATATTCACAGCCACTCAGATCAGAAGAGCTTCAACACAAAAAATATCCAGTTCCACATGGAAGGAACCACACTTTCTTCTATCTCACACTTCCACCACTGTTTTGTGGTATCAGCTAGTTTCTTCATTACGATCGCACTAGTTGTTACCTTATGACAGGTGATTTAGATGGATGTAGATTCCAGTGCTCCTACATGAAAAAGAGCTCTGTGTACCCTGGCCCTCAATTCTCTTATCATATGACTGGAATGATAACATGGAAAGGGGCAGTGATTTATTATAAGCATTGCAGCTACTCTTACCCTAAGAATGGAGACTTTCCTGGTGAAATTTGGGTGGCTTCACTTTCTGCCCCTTTCTCCCAGTCTCACGATTCCATGTTGTAGAAGTCTCCCTGTTTTATCTTCTCCTGGATCAAAGGGAGGATTTAGTAACCACTGGTTCACATTTCTGTCTTGGTGTAGCTAATCTATTAAGAGTGTGCAAGTCTTGGGGATCCATTCTCCTATTTCCTTTCTGCTCAGATCTGGTATGAGGTGGTAATTCCACACACCTGCCAAGTGGACCTAAACTTTCTTTAAATGAAATGTTCTGAAGTCTAGACTTCAGGCAGAGAATTTTAGCAAGCTGTTTTGGCTGCAGTTCTAAAGCCACATTAGCCAGTCAATTACCAGAAGTAAAACTGACAATTTGATCTCCATCTCTCCCATGTCTTATTTTTCTCACTTGGTTCTAAATTCAGAAGGGAAAAAAAGAAGTTTGCTATTTACATGGCCCCTAATACTCTAAAATACTCTAACAGATAGCTTCCTCATGTAAGTTGTAGGCCCCCAAGAGTACACCTCATGAGTTTTATCCATTGTTCTAGAACCTATGGATGATTAACAGATATCTTTTTTTAAGTTAATTAATTTATTATTTTTTATGTTGTAATGTAAGATGTTGGGCCGGCCCGGTGGCGCACTGGATAGTGCACCGCTTGGGAAGCGCGGCGGCGCTCCCGCCCGAGGGTTCAGATCCCACATACGGACCGGTTCCCGCTCACTGGCTGAGCGAGGCGTGGGAGCAACACCGAGGGTTGCGATCCCGTTGCCGGTCCCCGGTCCTGTACGGGGGCAACACTGAGGGTTGCGATCCGTTGCCGGACACGGAAAAAAGGATAAGAGAAAAAAAAAAAAAAAAAAAAA